>NC_079502.1:73218229-73522384 GCF_030052815.1 Hevea brasiliensis | reverse complement strand
TATTGGAAGGGTTTTTAAACAGGTTCAAAAGAACTATTTTTCCAATTTACAGCCGGCACTCTGTCGGATTTTCTAAAAAATTTTTGAAAAAATTTATATTTATCAAAATTGAAAATAAATGAATTAAAAGGGATAAATTGTAATAGAAACATAAATTGGTGCTCCGGCACACTGAGTGGCATAACTTGCTCGGCTACACTGTAGATGGGTATGGGGTGTCACATTTCTTTTCTTTATATATTGGTTGCTCTAGGGTTAGGTCATTTTGAGTCCAAAAGGCTTTAGGAGTCTCGTTCGAATTAGAAAACAGGAGGGGAATTCGAGTCAGAAAACAGGCTGTAGCATAGTACACGGCCTGTGTGTCACTACACGGATCCCGCAAAGCAGGGCTGTGTAACTTGCTGGAGGAGAATCGCGTGGTCTTGTTTTGGCACAGAAAGTTACACTTGTCTGTGCCAACTACACAGGCTTAATTACATGGGCCATGTACTGTTGTTCCCATAAGGTTCTTCAAGCTTACACCCGGCAGAGACTTACAGGGGTCTCTACAGATTACACGGGTCTACTTACACGACCCGTGTACTTGTGTTTCTCATCGATTCTCTTAGCTTTCTTCTGGCAGGGAGTTACACGGGTCTGGGGCTTGGTTTACATGACCCGTGTACTTTGTATCAGCAGCAATTCTTTGTCTTTTTGCCTCTCCAAGCTTTCCTTTGCACTCCCATTCTTTGGGGCTTTACCCAAACACCTGAAATAATGCAAAAAACATGGAATTAAGGGCTTGGCAATAGAATTTATAAAAACTAATGAAATCAACTACTATGCATGAAAATACTTGCCTAAATGCTATGATTTTAGAATACAAATGTGCTTAAAAACATCTATACAATTCAAGTATATCAAATACTCCCAAACTCAAACTTTTGCTTCTCCTTAAGCAAAACAAAACTCTGTTTTAAAGCACATTTCAAGGGATACTTAGGAATACAACCATCAATTTAATAAGCATAGAATTGAACTCCTCTAACCTTCATACCAACTCTCCTCTTTCAAGGCATAAGGGTTCTAACAGCTGCTTGTTTGGAACTTCACCTTGTTTCATGGTGTTTCGACTAATTATTCCTCTATATAAGACCATTAATAAGCTACAAACAACCTATTTTATCATGATAGAATTAAGAAACACTAACTTCCTCAAATCTGCCTCTTTCGTAAGTAATTGAGATGAAGTATTTCAATTCTAACTCCATAGGCATATCTCAATTTTCTATCTCCACTAATGTAGCACGTGCTTTTTCAAACGATCAGAAAGTCTTTAAAAGGGTTGTAATGGGGCTAGAGGGATAAACTTGGTTGCCAATGAAAGGTTTTTAGGGAATACAAATATAAGGTTAGCATGTATGCATAAAATCTAGGTATACTGAGTTCGTTTCTACATATTTCGTGTGGAGAGGAAAAGCTTTTGGCTTTTTATATTGTCAAGCGTGCTTCCATGACACTTATCTTGAGACTTCTTTTCTTTTTCCTTTTTGTCCTCTCCCCCAAACTCATTGCTTTTGCTGGGTTAGAAAAGCAAGTTTTATATTTTTTCTTTGATTTCTATTGCACACTTGCACTCTTTCTTGAGTACTACATCCTCTCTTCATTTTCTTTATGCATATTGTTTCCTCAGGAGGGTGTGGTAGGTGTTTAGGCTAGGGGCTAGGTAATTAACATGGGTAATCAATAAATTCTAAGCGATAAACATAGGCTTCAAGTTGGCTACAAGGGATATACATTTTAATAAGGGATGGCTAAGGTTTAGTGAGGCTATATCGAAGAATGCCTTAATCATTTCTTCATCAAGCATATGATAGTATTTCGCCTTGATAGGTCCAAGAGATATGTTCTAGAGCTAGTGAGGCAGTTTTTAGGTTTGCTTGTATTTCAAAAATTGTTCTCCTAATTTTACAAGTTCGATGTGATAAATTAATAGTTATGAAGAGGTTTAACTAGTCTAATTCCATTAAAGAGATTAGTTTCTTTACAAACAACATGTTAGAATCCCTTTTTACCTATCTAGATACGTTCATTCCTCTATCTCGTGGAGTCCAATTATTAGCTTACAAAAAATTTGGTTATAGTGCTAAGTTTCACAATTTACAATCCAAAAATTTTCAAAAATTCTCGAAAATTTTGATACACAAGAATAATGTAGCTAAATTTAAACAATGCAATGATGTGCATATAATAATATGCAAGTGTAAATGTATTCCCTCCAAACTCAAACCAGACATTGTCCGTAATGTCAATATAATATGCAAGATCAGATCAAGTGTACAAAAATTTTAAGGAAGTATAATATTTATTAAGCATGGAAAATTTTTAAACATAAAGCAAATAAAAGATACCTATGGTTTTAAGTTAGGACTAGGGCATGTAAGATATTACAATAAAGATCCTATCCTATAGTCCTATCTCTAAAAGGCCTATGATGATGATGATGGTGATGATGGTGATCCTTGCTCCTTTTCCTCCTCATCTAGTTTGTCCATTAGAATGTCTAGCATGTTGTGTGCTTCCTGGAGGCTGTCCTCGATAGCTCGCATCTTGTCGTATATTGTGGTCCCCATGCACTGCAGGTATGCAAGGATCGGGTCTGTCGGTGGTGGTGTGTATGGAGGCACTCGGACAGGGGACTCTTCGAACATTCACCCTTGCCCTTTTTCTTGAGGCTGTGAAGTCTCATCGGGTCCCTCCTTTGCCTCATCTCTCCAAGGGATTGTGTTTCCTACGGCTGTAACACCCCTATATTCGGTAGTGCGTTCTACTATTTCAGTGACCAGTGTTGTCCGGACAGTTAAGATGCCTAGAACTACACTTAGATATGGATGTGGAGAATAAAATAATGAAATACAAGAAAAGAAAATACAAGAAAAACAAAGGAAAAATAATAGCAATGAAATGTAACCAAGTTAAACGAGCTGAGAACCCTAACGATGGGTGACCGCACCGGTAAGTCGCGGCGTGGACCGTTGACTAGCCTTAGACTACGGGGAACCCTGGAAAATATTTTTAGGACTTAAATAAATGTCTATTGAAGTATAAATATCATTAGAAATATCAAAGAAAAATTAATTAATTAGTACAAAGAAAAGTGAGAAATCGAGAAAACGGACAAAACTCAGTGTTACCGAAAAATTGGGAATGCAACCCGAATAGGGGCATTGTGGTCATTTGACACCCTGAGTTGTCTTTTGACCTAAATTTCCATTAAAAATAAATGATATTACTATAACACCCCTATGTTCGGTAGTGCGTTCTACTGTTCCAGTGACCAGTGTTGTCTGGACAGCTAGGATGCTTAGAACTACACTTTAATATGAGTGAGGAGACATAAAATAATGAAATACAAGAAAAGAAAATACAAGAAAAACAAAAAAAAATAGTAAAGAAATGCAATCAAGTTAAGCAAGCTGAGAACCCGAGCGATGGGTGATCGCACCGGGAAGTCACGGCGTGGACCGTTGACTAGCCCTGGACCGCGGGGAACCCTGGAAAATATTTTTAGGACTTAAATAGACCCCTATTGAAGTATAAATATCATTAGAAATATCAAAGAAAAATTAAATAATTTGTACAAAGAAAAGTGAGAAATCAAAAAATGGACAAAACCCAGTGTTACCGAAAAATCGGGAATGCAACCCGAACAAGGGCATTGTGGTCATTTAACATTCCGAATTGTCTTTTGACCTAAATATCCATTAAAAATAAATAATATTATACTTGGAAAATATAATGAAAAATTAATTTAGGGGTACCTAATGTAAATAGTAAAAATGGAGGGTAAATGGACTAATTATCACATTTAAACATAAAATATAATTGATTTTGTGCAAGTGGACCACTAAGGATTATAATATGTAATTAGTGGGCAGATTACTCCACTCAACATCTTCATCTTCCTCAATTCACTCACCATTTCCGAAAATCCAAAAGCTTTCAATCCTCCCATGGCCACCCAAATGCATGGCCCTTTACACCCATTTTCAAGCTATATTTTCTTTACTTGTCTTCATTAAAAGTGTTCTATACATCATGGGCAGTAGATAGGCAGCAAGAAATGAAAGTTTTTGTGGAGTTTTGAAGAATTTCCAAAGTGGTAAGTTTGTATTTTTCATTATTACTTTGTTAAAGTTTGTAACGATATTATGGGTATTTGATTTATGGAGAAATTTTTGAGTTTTGATGTTGAATGGGAATGTGCACTTTTGGCAGCCATGGAAGCACCTTGAAGGCAGTTTAATTGTGCTTGTAAATGGTGAATTAAATGATTGATTAAATGTATATTGTGTAGGAAATTGTTTGGGTAATGTATACTTAGTATATGTAAATGTAAAATGAGATTTAAAGCTTGAAAAGTAACGGAATGTAAGTGTACCATTGTGGCAGTTTGCTAACTCTTGAGGAATGATGGAATTCATGCTTGGTTTATGGAATAATGATGTTAAAATGTGTTGGTTGTTATGGTAGTTTGAGTGTATGTATGGTGGTGTGAAGTGGGACATGTAAATGAGCATGAATTGGTGATTGAATTGTTGTAAATTGAATTGGACAAATTCTGCACTTGTTGGTGCATATTGAATGTAATTGTAAGCTGCCAAAATGACCTATAATATGTTGTCAATTTTGTTTAAGTCATGGTACAACAAAAATTGGCTTGAATGTTAAGTTTAGTGAGTGTTAAAAGTGATGCTTGATGTGTATACAAGAATTTCAATAAGGCAGTTTGAGTTTTAGGCCTAGAACTTTAAGTGTGTGGCTCCAATTGGTATGAGACCAATTGGAGGTGAAACTAGGCACAAAATGTGCCAACTTTCATGAAGGAAGCTTGCCAAAATTCTGCTTGCAAGGTAGCTTGAAAAATGACCAAATCCGGATTAAGTGCAAAAAAGGCCTGAAAATTGACCATTTGGGCAGCAGTTAGTGTTTAGGCCATAACTCACTCAAAACAGGTCCAATTGACCTGAAATTTTAACCATGAATATTTAAGACCCATATCTACAAGTCTTATGAAGATACCAAAGCCCAGAAATGACCATAAGCAAGTCAAACAGCTTGCACAAGTTCGGGTCCAAAAACTGGCCGAACCTAAAATGACCTAAAGTGACCTAAAATGACCAATTTTGGTGCAATTTGAGCAGCGATAGTAAAATGACCATAACTTGGCCTACATAACTCATAATGACCTGAAATTTTGCCCCGCGTTCCATAAGACATAGATCTACAAATTTGTAGTCTTGACCAAAACCCGAAAACCGAGGGAACTAGGTAGTCCGGCTAGGTCAAACTAGTATCCCGGAATCCAACAAATCGCAAGAAAATGCAGTATACACGGAAATAAACTTGGTAACATGTACCAATCCTAAAATACTATCAAATGTGACATATTAATAACATTAAAACCTAATTTACCTAGAATGCATCGAGGGTCGACATATTAGGTTGACTAGGCAAATATTAGAATTCAGTGAATTACTTATCAAGCATTATCGTTAGTGACAATTTAATTTAGTGCTGAAACACTTCAAATTGTGTTTCTCAGTTAGCAAAGACTCAGGAAAAGGGAAGGAAACACTGAGTCAAGACCAGGAGACAGTTATCAGAGGTTTGTGTACAACAGCTATTTCTTTTGAATTTTTCAATTGAAATGAATTATGACTATTTGTACATTATTGTTTTAAATTGTGGAAATGTGTTTGAATGAATATTTATTGCTTGAAAAGCATTGTAAATGGTTTGAAATTGTGAAAAATTGTTTGAATGATATTGATGGATACTGATTGATTGAAAAGCATTGGAAATGATTTGAAACCACAGCTATCATGTATATTGATTGTATTCCTTGCTAGCTTGTCTAGTGGGACGAATTGAATTCCCTCTCTGGCTGAAGTGTTGAGGTGTGTGCCTGTTGAGGACGAATTGGATGAGTACTCATATTTTTGCTAGCTAGCTATGTTATTCCTCATTAGTCAATGACTTTTGGGACGAATTGAATACCTCATTAGCCGTCGGCTTTTGGGACGAATTGAACTTTGGAACATGATTAAGCTGTGTGTGTTTTATTGATATGTATTTTGAGATTGTGAAATGAATTTAAATTCTTATTGACATTCATTGTCTTTTGAATTTAACTATGTTTGGATTTCTGAGATTTATTGTGATATTGTGTTAAATTCCTTCTGACATTCATTGTCTTGAATTTAACTATGATTTTACGTATCCATCATTTATTGTGATTTAAAGTTGTATTTGGTTAATGTTGTGCACCACTGAGACATTGTCTCAGCGATAGCTTTTTATTGCTGTCGCAGGTAGACAGACGGAAAGGGCAGCAGACTAGGCTGCCAGTACATCCAGCGAGAGATTTTCGGGTATAACGAGAATATCACATTTTGCATTTTGTACTGTAATGTATGTTCACTGTATGTACATATTGCTTTTGGTTTTGAGCAGTTGTAAATTAAAATTGTACATTGAAGTTGTAAAGTAAATTATGAGTTATTTTGACTTGTAAAAATTGTATTATATTTCTTTTATCTCAGTATTTGAAAAATCACTGTGGATTTGAGTTGAGAAATATGTTGTGTTGAGAAATATGTTGGAGTTGAGATTTGGAAATATATTGAATTGCTTTTTACAGGTTTTCTGAAGAACTGTTTTATCCAAAATACAGATGGCACTCTGCCAAAATTTTTACAGAAATTCCAATTAATTCAAATGTGTTAGTTCTATCACTTCAGTTCAGAAAGGTTTTTAACACCTGTAAATAGTGCTCACCAGTGTAAAAGAAGTAAGAAAAGTTTTTAAAATCCCTTCTAGTGTATTTAATGGGTTATCACTAGACGGAGTTGGTAATTCATTAGGTATACTACGGGATCATGTCATGCCTTACAGAGGGGTAGGGTGTGACATGTTTTAGTGGTATCAGAGCTAGTTTTTAAATTCTGTTTTCACTTGTTACTTGAATATTCTTTCTTCATAGTACAACTGCTTAATATCATTGTTTGATACATACAGTACATTACATTATAAATATGCACTAACGAGAGGAAATCTCCTTATGTTATTTGTTCAGGAGATTTAAAATCCTCGCATTGACTATGGAAGAGGGTGATCATTCAGTCGATCAATCTATTGAGGCTGAGGTGTAAGGGGATGCCCCAGGCCTACACAATGTCAGTGGTTCAGCAGCACCAGCCCCTACAAGATCTGCATGATTTCTGCTCGATTCGCTCAGATGGCTGCAATGTTCTAACAAATGGCTGGTAATGTGCCTACTCAAGTCCCAATACAGACGCCAGTGGTACAACCGCTGTCTCCTACTAGGCAGTATGACAAATTGATGAAGTATGGGGTTACAGAGTTCAAAGGGACAGTAGATCCTCTAGAAGATGAACAGTGGTTAGAGAGGATGGATAGGGTATTCAAGAAACTGCATTGCACGGAGGAGCTCAGATTTGAATACTCTGTATCTTTGCTACAGGGGGATGCTTATGACTGGTGCAAAACCATTCCCCATAGTCTGGTAGAACCTACAGTGTTAACATGGAATGACTTTCTCAGGGAATTCAGACAAAAGTATGTCCCTGATGCTTATGTAGACCAAAAGCTACAAGAGTTCCTAAGTCTGAAACAGGGAAGCAGATCAGTGGCTGAGTATGAAAGAGAATTTTCCCGCCTAAGCCATTATGTAGTAACTCTACTTTTTACCAGCAAGGAGAGATGCAAGAGGTTTGAAACTGGATTAAAGCCCAGTATCATATTACAAGTGGTCGGGTTCAAACACACTAACTTCTCTGAACTTGTTTCTCAAGCCCTAGAGTTGGAAAGAATTGAGTCTGAAGCAGCTCCTGAGAAAAAGAAACTAGAGAAAACAGAGAAAGAGGAAAACCAGTAGAACAGAGTTCCAGTGGTCCTACTAGAAAGAGGAAGAATCATGGGGGACATGGCAGAGGTGGCAAGAAGTCTGGTAGGGGAAGATATTCAGGACAGAAGCCTCCTCTATCACAGTCAGTACCAGAGGTTCCTATCCTCCCCGCCAATGTGAAACTTATGGAAGAAATCATGGTGGGATATGCTATAAGGCTATTGGAGCCTGTTATAACTGTGGAGGCACAAGACACTTTGCCAAGGACTGCACCAGTAGTCGCAGAGTTGGACCACCTCCTACTACTGCAAAAGGGTCAGTTCAGAGCCCTATCATCAGAAGTTCACAACCACCCAACAGAGGTAGAGGCAGGGGTAGAGGTAGCCCAGCAGGCAGCCAAGGCACAGTGAAACATTCAGAGCAAGACAGTGCTCCAGTCAGAGTCTATGTAATGAGACAGAGGGAAGAGGCAGAGACATCTGATGTTGTGGCTGGTACCTTCTTAACTTTTAACCAAGATGTGTTTGTGTTATTTGATCCGGGTTCTACCCATTCTTATGTGAGTGCTAGCATTATTGATTGCATTGTGTTCCATGTACACAAATGGACTTTGAGGTGCTAGTAACAAGTCCGCTAGGACAGGAGGTCAGGGTTAATAGAATGTATAGAGATTGTCCTTTGGTGATCCAAGGACACACTTTTCTGTCTGATTTTATTGAAATGCCCTTCAGAGATTATGATATCATCTTGGGCATGGATTGGTTAGCTAGGCATCATGCCATGATTGACTGTAGGCTGAAGACAGTCACTTTTGGTCTCCCTCAGTACAGTGATGTGGTAATATATGGGGAAAGGCAGTTATTGCCATCAAACATCATTTCGGCTGCACTAGCCAGAAAAATGATCAGAAAGGGGTGTGAAGCATACTTGGCACATGTGGTAGACACCCAAGTGGGGAGTCCAGCATTGAAGGACATCCCTACAGTATATGACTTTCCAGATGTGTTTCATGATGAATTGCCAGGATTACCTCCGGAAAGAGAAGTGCAGTTTGAAATTAATGTTATGCCTGGTGTGGATCCAATCTCCATAACGCCATACAGAATGGCACCGGCAGAGTTGAAGGAGTTGAAGATACAATTGCAAGAATTACTTGAAAAGGGCTTCATCCGCCCTAGTGTGTCACCTTGGGGAGCGCCAGTGTTGTTTGTTAAGAAAAAGGATGGTACTCTCCGCTTATGTATAGATTACCGGCAGTTGAATAAGGTGACAATAAAGAACAGATATCCATTGCCACGCATTGATGATCTGTTCGACCAGTTGAAGGGTGCAGCTGTATTCTCCAAAATTGATTTGCGATCTGGTTATTATCAGTTGAAGGTGCAAGAGCAGAGTATTCCAAAAACTGCTTTCAGAACTCGGTATGGCCACTATGAGTTTCTAGTAATGCCATTCGGGTTAACAAATGCTCCAGCTGCTTTTATGGATCTGATGAACACTATCTTCAGACCATATCTTGATCAATTTGTGGTGGTGTTTATTGATAACATTTTGATACACTCGAGGAATGCAGAGGAGCATGACAGACATCTGCGGATTGTACTGCAGACTTTAAGAGAGAAACAGCTATACGCCAAATTGTCGAAGTGTGAATTTTGGCTAAAGGAAATCTCCTTTTTGGGACATGTTATGTCAGCTGAAGGGATTAAGGTGGATTCCAGCAAGATAGAAACTATCCTTAATTGGAAGCCGCCCAGGAACATCACAAAAATTCGCAGTTTTCTAGGTTTAGCTAGATATTACCGTCGGTTTGTGAAAGGGTTTTCTATGTTATCTTCTCCACTGACCAAACTGCTTCGGAAAGAGGTAAAATTTCAGTGGACAGATAAATGTCAACAGAGTTTTGATGAGTTGAAGAGGTGTTTAACTGAAGCTCCAGTCCTCACTTTACCTACTCCGGGTAAAGAATACACAGTTTATAGTGATGCTTCTCACAATGGGTTAGGCTGTGTACTGATGCAAGATCGGAATATCATTGCTTATGCATCACGCCAGCTAAAACCACATGAGAGGAACTACCCAACACATGATCTGGAGCTAGCAGCCATTATTTTTGCTCTGAAGATCTGGAGACACTATTTGTATGAGGAGAAATGCTACATTTACATAGATCACAAGAGCTTCAAGTATTTGGGCACCCAGAAGGAATTAAATTTGAGGCAGAGGAGATGGTTAGAACTCATTAAAGATTATGATTGCGTAATAGACTATCAGCCAGGGAAAGCAAATGTGGTGGCTGACGCCTTAAGTCGCAAGACTATGGCAAGTCTCAGAGTTTCTCCTTTGTCCATGGTATATGAATTGAAAGCACAGCATGCCAGTTTAGAGAGTGATGATGAGGGACAGACAGTAGTTGCATGGCATGTACAGCCAGTGTTGATTGATCAGATCAAAATGGTTGCTCAGAATGATGCTAAATATCAGAAGCTACTGAGAGAAGTCCAGCAGGGCAAGAAACCTGAATTTTCTGTGAGAGATGATGGTTTATTGCTACATCAGGGAAGAATGTGCGTTCCTAGTGATGTGGAATTGAGACAAGTCATTATGAAGGAAGCACATGAGTCTCCTTTTGCTATGCACCCCGGTGGAACTAAAATGTACAAAGGGCTGAAAGAGCATTACTGGTGGATGGGTATGAAGAGAGATATAGCTGAATTTGCTTCCAAATGCCTAACTTGTCAGAAAAGTAAAGGCAGAACATCAAGTCCCAGCTAGTTTGTTACATCCTTTGTCAGTACCAGAGTGGAAATGAGAACGGATAACTATGGATTTTGTTACAGGACTTCCAAGGACACAGAGTAGTCATGATGCAGTATGGATTATAGTTGACAGATTGACCAAGTCTGCTCACTTTTTGCCAGTTCGGATGGACTATAGCCTGGAAAGATTGGCCAGATTGTACATATATGAGATTGTAAAATTGCATGGAGTGCCAGTATCAATTGTGTCTGACAGAGATCCTAGGTTCACTTCTAGATTCTGGGGTAGTCTTCAGAGAGCCCTAGGAACTAGATTGAACTTCAGCACAGCATTCCATCCACAGAAAGATGGCCAGTCTGAGAGGTTTATTCAGATATTGGAGGATATGCTACGGGCTTGTGTAATTGAGTTTGAAGGTAGTTGGGATACACACTTGCCTTTGATTGAGTTTGCTTATAACAACAGCTACCAAACAAGCATAGGGATGCCTCCATATGAAGCTTTGTATGGCAGAAAGTGTAGAACTCCCTTATGTTGGGATGAAGTAGGTGAAAGGAAGATGATTGGGCCAGAGATTGTTCAGCAGACAGAGGAAAAGATCAGATTGATCAGAGATAGACTTAAGGCTGCATCAGACCGTTAGAAGTCCTATGTTGATCTGAAGAGAAGAGATATTGAGTATGCAGTGGGTGATAAAGTATTCCTCAAAGTTTCTCCTTGGAAGAGAATTATGAGATTTGGCAAAAAGGGGAAACTGAGTCCTCGTTTCATCGGACCATATGAGGTTCTGGAAAGAGTGGGTCCTTTGGCATATCGGTTGGCATTACCTCCAGAGTTAGCAAGGATACACAATGTCTTCCATGTGTCCATGTTAAGGAGGTACAGATATGACCCATCTCATGTACTATCGGTTGAAGAAATTGAGGTAAATCCAGACCTCTCATATGAGGAAGAACCCATAAAAATTCTGGCATATGAGGTGAAGTAGTTGAGGAATAAACAGATATATCTGGTTAAAGTGGTGTGGAACCATCATTCAGGCCAGGAAGCTACTTGGGAAAGTGAAGAGGATATGAGGAGACAGCACCCACAGCTTTTCAGAGACTAATGCCAGGTAAAATTTCGAGATGAAATTTATTTAAGGGGGGGAGAATTGTAACATCCCTATGTTCGGTAGTGTGTTCTACTGTTCTAGTGACCAATGTTGTCCGGACAGCTAGGATGCCTCGAACTACAGTTTAATATGAGTGAGGAGATATAAAATAATGAAATACAAGAAAAGAAAATACAAGAAAAACAAAGGAAAAATAATAGTAAAGAAATGCAATCAAGTTAAGCGAGCCGAGAACCCTAGCGATGGGTGACCGCACCGGGAAGTCACGGCGTGGACCATTGACTAGCCCTGGACCGCGGGGAATCCTGGAAAATATTTTTAGGACTTAAATAGAACCCTATTGAAGTATAAATATCATTAGAAATATCAAAGAAAAATTAAATAATTAGTACAAAGAAAAGTAAGAAATCGAAAAACGGACAAAACCCAGTGTTACCGAAAAATCGGGAATGCAACCCGAACAGGGGCATTGTGGTCATTTGACATTCTGAATTGTCTTTTGACCTAAATGTCCATTAAAAATAAATAATATTATACTTGGAAAATATAATGAAAAATTAATTTAGGGGTACCTAATGTAAATAGTAAAAATGGAGGGTAAATGGACTAATTATCGAATTTAAACATAAAATATAATTGATTTTGTGTAAGTGGACCACTAAGGATTATAATATTAGTGGGCAGATTACTCCACTCAACGTCTTCATCTTCCTCAATTCACTCACCATTTCCAAAAATCCAAAAGCTTTCAATCCTCCCATGGCCACCCAAATGCATGGCCCTTTACACCCATTTTCAAGCTATATTTTCTTTACTTGTCTTCATTAAAAGTGTTCTATACATCATGGGCAGTAGATAGACAGCAAGAAATGAAAGTTTTTGTGGAGTTTTGAAGAATTTCCAAAGTGGTATGTTTGTATTTGTGATTATTGCTTTGTTAAAGTTTGTAAGGATATTATGGGTGTTTGATTTATGGAGAAATTTTTGAGTTTTGATGTTGAATGGGAATGTGCACTTTTGGCAGCCATGGAAGCACCTTGAAGGCAGTTTAATTGTGCTTGTAAATGGTGAATTAAATGATTGATTAAATGTATATTGTGTAGGAAATTGTTTGGGCAATGTATACTTAGTATATGTAAATGTAAAATGAGATTTAAAGCTTGAAAAGTAACGGAATGTAAGTGTACCATTGTGGCAGTTTGCTAACTCTTGAGGAATGATGGAATTCATGCTTGGTTTATGGAATAATGATGTTAAAATGTGTTGGTTGTTATGGCAATTTGAGTGTATGTATGGTGGTGTGAAGTGGGACATGTAAATGAGCATGAATTGGTGATTGAATTGTTGTAAATTGAATTGGACAAATTCTGCACTTGTTGGTGCACATTGAATGTAATTATAAGCTGCCAAAATGACCTATAATATGTTGTAAATTATGTTTAGGTCATGGTATAACCAGAATTGGCTTGAATGTTAAGTTTGGTGAGTGTTAAAAGTGATGCTTGATGTGTATACAAGAATTTCAATAAGGCAGTTTGAGTTTTAGGCCTAGAACTTTAAGTGTGTGGCTCCAATTGGTATGAGATCAATTGGAGGTGAAACTAGGCACAAAATGTGCCAACTTTCATGAAGGAAGTTTGCCAAAATTCTGCTTGCAAGGTAGCTTGAAAAATTACCAAATCCGGATTAAGTGCAAATAAGGCCTGAAAATTGACCATATGGGCAGCAGTTAGTGTTTAGGCCATAACTCACTCAAAACAGGTCCAATTGACCTAAAATTTTAACCATGAATATTAAGACACATATCTACAAGTCTTATAAAGGCACCAAAGCCCAGAAATGACCATAAGCAAGTCAAACAGCTTGGACAAGTTCGGGTCCAAAAACTAGCCGAACCTAAGATGACCTAAAGTGACCTAAAATGACCAATTTTGGTGCAATTTGAGCAGCAATAGTAAAATGACCATAACTTGGCCTACATAACTCAGAATGACCTGAAATTTTGCCCCGCGTTCCATAAGACATAGATCTACAAGTTTGTAGTTTTGACCGAAACCCGAAAACCGAGGGAACTAGGTAGTCCGGCTAGGTCAAACTAGTATCCCGGAATCCAGCAAATTGCAAGAAAATGCAGTATACACGGAAATGAACTTGGTAACATGTACCAACTCTAAAATACTATTGAATGTGACATATTAATAACATTAAAACCTAATTTACTTAGAATGCATTGAGGGTCGACATATTAGGTTGACTAAGCAAATATTAGAATTCAGTGAATTACTTATCAAGCATTATCGTTAGAGACAGTTTAATTTAGTGCTGAAACACTTCAAATTGTGTTTCTCAGTTAGCAAAGACTCAGGAAAAGGGAAGGAAACACTGAGTCAAGACCAGGAGACAGTTATCAGAGGTTTGTGCACAACAGCTATTTCTTTTGAATTTTTCAATTGAAATGAATTATGACTATTTATACATTATTGTTTTAAATTGTGGAAATGTGTTTGAATGAATATTTATTGCTTGAAAAGCATTGTAAATGGTTTGAAATTGTGAAAAATTGTTTGAATGATATTGATGGATACTGATTGATTGAAAAGCATTGGAAATGATTTGAAACCACAGCTATCATGTATATTGATTGTATTCCTCGCTAGCTTGTCTAGTGGGACGAATTGAATTCCCTCTCTGGCTGAAGTGTTGAGTTGTGTGCCTGTTGAGAAGGAATTGGATGAGTGCTCATATTTTTGCTAGCTAGCTATGTTATTCCTCATTAGTCATTGACTTTTGGGACGAATTGAATACCTCATTAGCCATCGGCTTTTGGGACAAATTGAACTTTGGAACATGATTAAGCTGTGTGTGATTTATTGATATGTATTGTGAGATTGTGAAATGAATTTAAATTCTTATTGACATTCACTGTCTTTTGAATTTAACTATGTTTGGATTTCTGAGATTTATTGTGATATTGTGTTAAATTCCTTCTGACATTCATTGTCTTGAATTTAACTATGATTTTACGTATCCATCATTTATATGATTTATGAATTGTGATTTAAAGTTGTATTTGGTTAATGTTGTGCACCACTGAGACATTGTCTCAGCGATAGCTTTTTATTGTCCGCAGTAGACAGACGTGGCAAAGCAGACTAGGCTGCTAGTACATCCAGCGAGAGATTTTCGGGTATAATGAGTATACCACATTTTGCATTTTGTACTGTAATGTATGTTCACTGTATGTACATATTGCTTTTGGTTTTGAGCAGTTGTAAATTAAAATTGTACATTGAAGTTGTAAAGTAAATTATGAGTTATTTTGACTTGTAAAAATTGTATTATATTTCTTTTATCTCAGTCTTTGAAAAATCACTGTGGATTTGAGTTGAGAAATATGTTGTGTTGAGAAATATGTTGGAGTTGAGATTTGGAAATATATTGATGTGTTTTTACAGGTTTTTCTGAAGAACTGTTTTATCCAAAATACAGATGGCACTCTGCCAAAATTTTTACAAAAATTCCAATTAATTCAAATGTGTTAGTTCTATCACTTCAGTTCAAAAAGGTTTTTAACACCTGTAAATAGTGCTCACCACTGTAAAAGAAGTAAGAAAAGTTTTTAAAATCCCTTGTAGTGTATTTAATGGGTTATCAGTAGATGGAGTTGGTAATTCATTAGGTATACTACGGGATCATGTCATGCCTTACAGAGGGGTAGGGTGTGACAATTACACTTGAAAAAGGTCATGAAAAATTATATTGGTGGTACCTAATGTAAATAGCAAAAATTAAGAGTTAAATAAGGGAAAATGAAACTTTAGATTAAACTAATATTAACCTTCACATAGTGCTCCACTAGCTCACTTAAGTGGACCACTTACTCTTCATTTAGGATAGCAGATTCATCTTCTTCCTCACCTCTCAAAGAACCAGCCGAAATTGCTCCCAAGGAAGAACTCCATTGCCGTCCACCTTGGAGCTTTATGCAAGCTTGATCCAAGCTTCTTTCCTTGTACTTTCCTTCATTAAAATTTATCCATACACCTTGTGCAATAGATAGGCAGCAAGAAGATCAAGTTTTGGTGAAGTTTTGAAGAGTTTCCAAAGTGGTAAGTAGGTATTTTTGATGCTTGCTTCATTAAAGTTTGTGTGGATGTTATGGGTACTTGAATTGTAGAGAGATTTTTGGAGTTTGATGTTTGAAGGGAGATGTATATTTTTGGCAGCCATGGAAACTCCTTAAGAATAGTTTATTCATGTTTGTAAATGGTAGATTAAAGAGTCGATGAAGTGTTTTTGTGTATAAGAATAAATTGGGTGATGTATACTAAGTATATGTGAATGTATACTTGAATTTGGAAGCTTAGAATTTAATGGAGAGAGATGTATGAATCGGCAGCTTGAATTGTGAACCAAAAAATGTTGTTTCATGGTTTGGTTTATGGAATATTATTGTTGAATTATGGTACTTATTATGGTAGCTTGTGTATGTGTATAAGGGTTTGAGTTTGGACATGTAAATGAGTTAGGTTATGTGATTGAATTGTGTATAATTTGGACTTTGTAAATTTTGTACTATAAGGTGCATATTGAGTGTGATTACAAGCTGCCAAAATGACCAAAAATGTGTTGTGAAATGTATTTAGGTTATGGTACAAAACAGAAATGGCATGAATGTGTAACTTGGTAAGTGTTAAAAGTGTATTTGGCATGTGATGAAGAGTGTTGCAATAGGGCAGTGTGTATTTTAGCCTAAAACCTTAAGTGTGTGGCTCCAATTGGTATGAAACAAATTGGAGGTGAAACTAGGCACAAAATGTGCCAACTTTCATGAAGGAAGCTTACCAAAATTCTGCTTGTAAGGTAACTTGAAAAATGACCAAATTCGGATTAGTGCATTTAAGGCATGAAAATTAACCATTTGGACAATTGTTAGTGTTTTGGCCATAACTTACTCAAAACAGGTCCAATTGGCCTGAAATTTTTACCATGGATATTTGAGACATATATCTAAAAGTCTTATGAAGACACTAAATCCCAGAAATGACCATAAGCAAGTCAAATACCTTGCAAAATTCAGGTCCAAAAACTAGCCGAACCAAAATGACCTAAAATGACCTAAAGTGACCAATTTTGGCACATTCTGACCAGCAATAGTGAAATGAATATAACTTGGTCTAGTAAACTCAGAATAACCTAAAATTTTGCCCTGCGTGCAATAAGACATAGATCTACAAGTTTATAGTTTTGACTGAAACCCAAAAACTGAGGGAACTAGGTCATCCGGCTAGGTCAAATTGGTATACCGGGATCCGACAAATTATAATAAAATGCAATATAGATGGAAATGAATTTGGTAACATGTACCAATAATAAAAGGCTACAAATGTGATATATTGGTAACATTAAAACCTAATTCATCTAGACTGCATCGAGGGTCAACATCTTAGGTTGACTAAGGAAATAATAAAATTCAGTAAACTAAGTGTTAAGCCTTATTCTTAGAGACAGTTTAAATGAGTACTGAAACACTTCAAATTGTGTTTCTCAGTTAGCAAAGACTCAGGGAAAGGGAAGGAAACACTGAGTTAGAGCCAAGAGACAGTTATCAGAGGTTTGTACACAACAGTTATTTCTTTTGAATTTTTCAACTGAAATAAATTATGACTATTTGTATATTGCTGTTTTAAATTACGGAAATGTGTTTGAATGGATACTTATTGCTTGAAAAGAATTGTAAATGGTTTAAAATTGTGAGAAATTATTTGAATGATATTTGATGGATACTTATTGATTGAAAATCATTGTAAATGGTTTGAAACTACAGCTATCATGTATATTGATTGAATTCCTCGCTAGCTTGTCTAGTGGGACGAATTGAATTCCCTCTCTAGCTGAAGTGTTGAGGTGTGTGCCTATTGAGGATGAATCGAATGAGTACTCATATTTTTGCTATCTAGCTATGTTATTCCTCATTAGCCATCGGCTTTTGGGACGAATTGAATTCCTCATTAGCCATCGGTTTTTGGGACGAATTGAACTTGGGAACATGATTAAGCGGTGTGTGATTTATTGATATGTATTGTGAGATTGTGAAATAGAGTTTAAATTCTTATTGACATTCACTGTCTTTTGAATTTAACCATGTTTGCTTATTGAGATTTATTGTGATATTGCGAAATGGAGTTTAAATTCTTTATGACATTCATTGTCTTTGAATTTAACTATGGTTTTAAGTATCCACTATTTATATGACTTATGATTTGTGATTTAAAGTTGTATTTGATTAATGTTGTGCACCACTGAGACATTGTCTCAGTGATAGCTTTTTATTGCTGTCACAGGTAGACAGACTGACAGGGCAGTAGACTAGGCTGCTAGGGCTACACTGAGAGATCATCGAGTATATTGAGTATACCATATTTTGCATTTTGTATTGTAATGTATGTTCAATGTATGTATATAGTGTTCTTGATTTTGAGCAATTATAAATTAAAATTGTACATTGAAGTTGTAAAATAAATTGTCAATTATTTTGGCTTGTAAATTTTGTACTATATTTCCTTTATCTCAGTCTTTGAAAATACTGAAAAATTATTGTGGATTTGAGTTGAGAAACATATTGTGTTGATTAAAGGTTGGAGTTTGAGATTGAGAAATATATTTGAAGTGCTTTTTACAGGTTTTTGAAGAACTATTTTATTCAAAATACAGATGGCACTCCGTCAAAATTTTTACATAAATTACTAATAATTCAAATGTGTTAGCTGTTTCATTTCAATTCAAAAAATTTTTAACACCTGTAAATAGTGCTCACCACTGTAAAAAGAAGTAAGAAAAGTTTTAAAATCTCTTGTAGTGTATTTAATGGGTTATCAGTAGACAAAGTTGGTAATTCATTAGGTATACTACGGGATCATGTTATGCCTTACAGAGAGGTACGGTGTGATATGTTTTAGTGGTATCAGAGCTACTTTTTTAAATTCTGTTTTCACCTGTAATTTGAATATTCTTTCTTCATAGTACAACTGCTCAATGTCATTGTTTGATACATACAGTACATTACATTATAAATATGTACTAACGGGAGGAAATCTCCTTGTGTTATTTTTTCAGGAGGTCTAAGATCCTCTCATTGAATATGGAAGAGGGTGATAGTTTAGTCGATCAATCTATAGAGGCTGAGGTGCAAGGGGATGCCCCATCCCTACATAATGTCAGTGGATCAGCAGCACCAGCCCCCTCAGTACCGCAGTTTATTGCTCAGTTCACTCAGCAGATGGCTGCAATGTTCCAACAGATGGCTGGTAACGTGCCTACTCAAGTCCCACTACAGACACCAGTGGTACAACCATAGTCTTCTGCTAGGCAGTATGACAAATTGTTGAAATATGGGGCTACTAAGTTCAAGGGGACAGTAGATCCCCTAGAGGTAGAATAATGGTTAGAGAGAATGGATAGGGTATTCAAGAAGCTACATTGTACAGAGGAGCTCAGATTTGAATATTCAGTATCTCTGCTACAAGGGGACGCATATGACTGGTGGAAAACCATTCCCCACAGTCTGGTAGAACCTTCAGTGCTAACATGGAATGATTTTCTACGGGAGTTCAGACAAAAATATGTCCCTGATGCTTATGTAGAATAGAAGCTGCAAGAGTTCCTAAGTCTGAAACAGGGGAGTAGATCAGTGGCTGAATATGAAAGGAAATTTTCCCGCCTAAGCCATTATGTAGTAAGTCTACTTGCTACCAGTAGGGAGAGATGCAAGAGGTTTGAAATCGGCTTGAAGCCCAGTATCAAATTACAAGTGGTCGGATTCAAACATAATAACTTCTCTAAACTTATTTCTCAAGCCCTAGAGTTAGAAAGAATTGAATCTGAAGCGACCCCTGAGAAATCGAAATCAAAGAAGACAGAAAAAGAGGGAAAGTCAGTAGAACAGAGTTCTAGTGTTCCTACTGGAAAGAGGAAGAACCATGGGGGACATAGCAGAGGTGGTAAGAAGTCCAGTAGGGGAAGATATTCAGGACAAAAACCTCCTCTATCTGGTCAGCAGAGTACCAGAGGTTCCTACCCTTCTTGCCAATGTGAAACTTGTGGAAGAAATCATGGTGGGATATGCTACAAGGCTATTGGAGCCTGTTATAACTGTGGAGGCACAGGACACTTTGCTAAAGACTGCACCAGTACTCGCAGAGTTGGACCACCTCCTACTATTGCAGAAGGGTCAGTTCAGAGCCCTGTCACCAGAAGTTCACAACCACCCAGTAGAGGTAGAAACAGGGGTAGAGGTAGCCCAGTAGGCAGCCAAGGCACAGTGAAACAATCAGAGCAAGACTGTGCTCTGATCAGAGTCTATGCAATGAGACAGAGAGAAGAGGTCGAGACATCTGATGTTGTAGCTAGTACCTTCTCAACTTTTAATCAAGTTGTGTTTGTGTTATTTGATCTGGGTTCTACCCATTCTTATGTGAGTGCTAGCATCATTGATTGCATTACTGTTCCATGTACAAAAATGGACTTTGAGGTGCTAGTAACAAGTCCGTTAGGACAAGAGGTCAGGTTTAATAGAATGTATAGGGATTGTCCTTTGGTGATCCAAGGATATACTTTTCTGTTTGATCTCATTGAAATGCTCTTTAGAGATTATGATATCATCTTGGGCATGGGTTGGTTAGCTAGGCATCACGCCATGATTGACTGTAGACTGAAGACAGTCACTTTTGGTCTCTCTCAGTACAGTGATGTAATAATACATGGGGAGAGGTGGCTATTGCCATCAAACATCATTTCGGCTGCACTAGCCAAAAAAATGATCAGAAAGGGGTGTGAAGCATACTTGGCACATGTAGTAGACACCCAAGTGGGAAGTCCAGCATTAAAGGACATCCCTACAGTACATGACTTTCCAGATGTGTTTCCTGATGAATTGCCAGGATTACCTCCGAAAAGAGAGGTGCAATTTGAAATTAATGTTCTGCCTGGTGTGGATCCAATCTCCATAACACCATACAGAATGGCATCAGCAGAGTTGAAGGAGTTGAAGGCACAATTGCAAGAACTACTTGAAAAGTGCTTCATCTGCCCTAGTGTGTCACCTTAGGGAGCGCCAGTATTGTTTGTTAAGGAGAAAGATGGCACTCTTCGCTTATGTATTGACTACCGGCAGTTGAATAAGGTGACAATAAAGAACAGATATCCATTGCCTCGCATTGATGATCTGTTTGATCAGTTGAAGGGTGCAGCTATATTCTCCAAAATTGATTTGTGATCTGGTTATTATCAGCTGAAAGTGCAAGAGAAAAGTATTCCAAAAACTGCTTTCAGAACTCAGTATGGCCACTATGAGTTTCTGGTAATGCCATTCGGGTTAACTAATGCTCCAGCTGCTTTTATGGATCTGATGAACACTATCTTCAGACCATATCTAGACCAATTTGTGGTGGTGTTTATTGATGACATTTTGATATATTCGAGGAAAGCAGAGGAGCATGACAGACATGTGCGGATTATACTGCAGACTCTAAGGGAGAAACAACTATATGCCAAATTGTCAAAATGTGAATTTTGGCTGAAAGAAATCTCCTTTTTGGGAGATGTTGTGTCAGTTAAAGGGATCAAGGTAGATTCCAGCAAGGTAGAAGCTATCCTTAATTGGAAGCCCCCCAGGAATATCACAGAAATTCACAGTTTTCTGGGTTTAGCTGGATATTACTGCCGATTTGTGAAAGGGTTTTCTATGTCATCTTCTCCACTGACTAAGCTGCTTCGGAAAGATGTAAAATTTAAGTGGATAGATAAATGCTAGCAGAGTTTTGATGAGTTAAAGAGGTGTTTGACTGAAGCTCCAGTCCTTACTTTATCTACTCCGGGTAAAGAATACACAGTTTATAGTGATGCTTCTCACAATGGGTTAGGCTGTGTACTGATGCAAGATCAAAATGTCATTGCTTATGCATCACGCCAGCTGAAACCGCATGAGAGGAACTACCCAACACATGATTTGGAGTTAGCAGCTATTGTTTTTGCTCTGAAGATCTGGAGACACTATTTGCATGGGGAGAAATGCTACATTTACACAGATCACAAGAGCTTGAAGTATTTGGGCACATAGAAGGAATTGAATTTGAGGCAGAGGAGATGGTTAGAACTGATTAAAGACTATGACTGCTTAATAGACTATCAGCCAGGGAAAGCAAATGTGGTGGCTGACGCCTTAAGTCGCAAGACTATGGAAAGTCTCAGAGTTTCTCTTTTATCCATGATGTATGAATTGAAAGCACAACATGCCAGTTTAGAGATTGATGATGAGGGACAGACAGTAGTTGCATGGCATGTACAGCCATTGTTTATTGATCAGATCAGAATGGCTGCTCAGAGTGATGAAAAATATCAAAAGCTATTGAAAGAAGTCCAGCAGGGCAAGAAACCTGAATTTTCTTAATGGTTTATTGCTACATCAGGGCAGAATATGCGTTCCTAGTGATGTGAAATTGAGACAGATCATTATGAAGGAAGCACATGAGTCTCCTTTTGCTATGCACACTAGTGGAACTAAAATGTATAGAGGGCTGAAAAAGAATTATTAGTGGATGGGTATGAAGAGGGATATAGCTGAATTTGTTTCCAAATGCCTAACTTGTCAGCAAGTAAAGGAAGAACATCAAGTTCCAGCTGGTTTGTTACTTCCATTGCTAGTACCAGAGTGGAAATGGGAATGAATAACTATGGATTTTGTTACAGGACTTCCGAGGACACAGAATAGTCATGATGCAGTATGGGTTATATTTGACAGACTAACCAAGTCTGCTCACTTTTTACCAGTCCGGATGGACTATAGCCTGGAGAGATTGGCCAGATTGTACATATATAAAATTATAAAACTACATGGAGTGCCAGTATCGATTGTATCTGACAGAGATCCTAGGTTCACTTCTAGATTGTGGGGTAGTCTTAAGAGAGCCCTAGGAACTAGATTGAACTTTAGCACAGCATTCCACCCATAGACAGATGGCCAGTCTGAGAGGGTAATTCAGATATTGGAGGATATGCTACGGGCTTGTGTGATTGAGTTTGAAGGTAGTTGGGATACACACTTGCCTTTGATTGAGTTTGCTTGTAACAACAGCTACCAATCAAGCATTGGCATGCCTCCATATGAAGCTTTGTATGGGAGGAAGTGCAGAACTCCCCTATGTTGGGATGAAGTAGGTGAAAGAAAGATGATTGGGCCAGAAATTGTTCAGCAGACAGAGGAAAAGATTAGATTGATCAAAGATCGACTCAAGGCTGCATCAGACCGTTAGAAGTCCTATGTTGATTTAAAGAGAAGAGATATTGAATATGCAGTAGGTGATAAGGTATTCCTCAATGTTTTTGCTTGGAAAAGGATTATGAGATTTGGTAGAAAGGGGAAACTGAGTCCTCATTTCATCGGTCCATAGGAGGTTCTGGAGAGAGTAGGTCCTTTGGTATATCAATTGGCATTACCTCTAGAGCTAGGAAGGATACACAGTGTCTTCCATGTGTCCATGTTAAGGAGGTACAGATCTGACCCATCTCATGTACTATCAGTTGAAGAGATTGAGGTAAATCCAAACCTCTCATATGATGAAGAACCCATAGAAATTCTGGCTTATGAGGTGAATTAGCTGAGGAATAAACAGATACACCTGGTTAAAGTGTTGTGGAACTATCATTCAGGCCAAAAAGCTACTTGTGAATGTGAAGAGGATATGAGGAGACAACACCCACAGCTGTTAAGAGACTGATGCCAGGTAAAATTTTGAGACGAAATTTATTTTAAGGGGGGGAGAATTGTAACACCCCTATGTTCGATAGTGCATTATACTGTTCCGGTGACCAGTGTTGTCCGGACAGCTAGGATGCCTGGAACGACACTTAGATATAGATGTGGAGACATAAAATAATGAAATACAAGAAAAGAAAATACAAGAAAAATAAAGAAAAAATAATAGCAATGAAATGTAATCAAGTTAAACGAGCCAAGAAACCTAGCGATGGGTGATCGCACCGGGAAGTCGCGGTGTGGACCGTTGACTAGCCCTGGACCGCGGGAAACCCTGGAAAATATTTTTAGGACTTAAATAAATGTCTATTGAAGTATAAATACCATTAGAAATATCAAAGAAAAACTAATTAATTAGTACAAAGAAAAGTGAGAAATCCAAAAAATGGACAAAACCCAGTGTTACTGAAAAATCTGAAATGCAACCCGAACAGGGGCTTTGTGGTCATTTGACACCCTGAGTTGTCTTTTGACCTAAATTTCCATTAAAAATAAATTATATTACACTAGGAAAAGGTCATGAAATATTAAATTGGTGGTACCTAATGTAAATAGCAAAAATTAAGAGTTAAATAAGGGAAAATGAAACTTTAGATTAAACTAATATTAACCTTTACATAGTGCTCCACTAACTCACTTAAGTGGACCACTTACTCTTCATTTAGGACAGCAGATTCATCTTCTTCCTCACCTCTCAAATAACCAGCCGAAACTGCTCCCAAGGAAGAACTCCATTGCCGTCCACCTTGGAGCTTCATGCAAGCTTGATCCAAGCTTCTTTCCTTGCACTTTCCTTCATTAAAAGTTGCCCATACACCTTGGGCAGTGGATAGACAGCAAGAAGATCAAGTTTTGGTGAAGTTTTGAAGAGTTTCCAAAGTGGTAAGTAGGTATTTTTGATGCTTGCTTCATTAAAGTTTGTGTGGATTTTATGGGTACTTGAATTGTAGAGAGATTTTTGGAGTTTGATGTTTGAAGGGAGATGTATATTTTTGGCAGCCATGAAACTCCTTAAGAATAGTTTATTCATGTATGTAAATGATAGATTAAAGAGTTAATGAATTGTTTATGTTTATAGGAATAAAATGAGTGATGTATACTAAGTATATGTGAATGTATACTTGAATTTGGAAGCTTGGAATTTAATGGAGAGAGATGTATGAATCGAAAGCTTGAATTGTGAACCAAAAAAATGTTATTTCATGGTTTTATTTATGGAATATTATTGTTGAATTATGGTACTTGTTATGGCAGCTTGTGTATGTGTATAAGTTTGAGTTTGGACATGTAAATGAGCTAGGTTATGTGATTGAATTGTGTATAATTTGGACTTGGTAAATTCTGTACTATAAGGTGCATATTGAGTGTGATTACAAGCTTCCAAATGACCAAAAATGTGTTGTGAAATGTGTTTAGGTTATGGTACAAAACAGAAATAGCATGAATGTGTAACTTGGTAAGTGTTAAAAGTGTATTTAGTATGTGATGAAGAGTGTTGCAATAGGGCAGTGTGTATTTTGGCCTAGAACCTTACTTGTGTGGCTCCAATTGGTATGAAACCAATTGGAGGTGAAACTAAGCACAAAATGTGCCAACTTTCATGAAGGAAGCTTACCAAAATTTTTCTTGTAAGGTAACTTAAAAAATGACCAAATCTGGATTAGTGCATTTAAGGCCTGAAAATTGACCATTTGGGCAGCAGTTAGTGTTTTGGCCATAACTCACTCAAAATAGGTCCAATTGGCCTGAAATACTTACCATGAATAGTTGAGACATATATCTATAAGTCTTATGAAGACACCAAAGCCCAAAAATGACCATAAGCAAGTCAAATAGCTTGCACAAGTTTAGGTCCAAAAACTGGCCGAACCAAAAGGACCTAAAATGACCTAAAGTGACCAATTTTGGTACATTCTGACCAGCAATAATAAAATGACCATAACTTGGTCTAGTAAAATCAGAATGACCTGAAATTTTGCCCTGCGTGCAATACGACATACATCTACAAGTTTGTAGTTTTGATCGAAACCCTAAAACTGAGGGAACTAGGTCATCCGGCTAGGTCAAATTGGTATACCAGGATCCGACAAATTGCAATAAAACGCAATATACATGAAAATGAATTTGGTAACATGTACCAATAGTAAAAGGCTACAAATGTGACATATTGGTAACATTAAAACCTAATTCACCTAGACTGCATCGAGGGTCAACACCTTAGTTTGACTAAGGAAATAATAGAATTCAATAAACTAAGTGTTAAGCCTTATTCTTAGAGACAGTTTAAATGAGTACTGAAACACTTCAAATTGTGTTTCTCAGTTAGCAAAGACTCAGGGAAAGGGAAGGAAACACTGAGTTAGAGCCAAGAGACAGTTATCAGAGGTTTGTACACAACAGTTATTTCTTTTGAATTTTTCAACTGAAATAAATTATGACTATTTGTATATTACTGTTTTAAATTGCGGAAATGTGTTTGAATGGATACTTATTGCTTGAAAAGCATTGTAAATGGTTTGAAATTGTGAGAAATTGTTTGAATGATATTTGATGGATACTTATTGATTGAAAAGCATTGTAAATGGTTTGAAACCACAGCTATCATGTATATTGATTGAATTCCTTGCTAGTTTGTCTAGTGGGACGAATTGAATTCCCTCTCTAGCTGAAGTGTTGAGGTGTGTGCCTGTTGAGGACAAATCGAATGAGTACTCATATTTTTGCTAGCTAGCTATGTTATTCCTCATTAGCCATCGGCTTTTGGGACGAATTGAATTCCTTATTATCCATCGGCTTTTGGGACGAATTGAACTTTGGAACATGATTAAGCTGTGTGTGATTTATTGATATGTATTGTGAGATTGTGAAATGGAGTTTAAATTCTTATTGACATTCACTGTCTTTTGAATTTAACCATGTTTGCTTATTGAGATTTATTGTGATGTTGTGAAATGGAGTTTAAATTCTTTGTGACATTCATTGTTTTTGAATTTAACTATGGTTTTAAGTGTCCACTATTTATATGACTTATGATTTATGATTTAAAGTTGTATTTGGTTAATGTTGTGCACCACTGAGACATTGACTCAGCGATAGCTTTTTATTGCTGTTGCAGGTAGATAGACTGACAGGGCAGCAGACTAGGCTGCGAGGGCTACATTGAGAGATCATCGAGTATATTGAGTATACCACATTTTGCATTTTGTATTGTAATGTATGTTCACTGTAAGTATATAGTGTTGGTTTTGAGCAGTTATAAATTAAAATTGTACATTGAAGTTGTAAAATAAATTGTGAATTATTTTGGCTTGTAAAATTTGTACTATATTTCTTTTATCTCAGTCTTTGAAAATACTGAAAAATTATTGTGGATTTGAGTTGAGAAACATATTGTGTTGATTAAAGGTTGGAGTTTGAGATTGAGAAATATATTTGAAGTGCTTTTTACAGATTTTTGAAAAACTGTTTTATTCAAAATACAGATGGCACTCCACCAAAATTTTTACAGAAATTACTAATAATTCAAATGTGTTAGCTATTTCATTTCAGTTCAAAAATTTTTTAACACCTGTAAATAGTGCTCACAATTGTAAAAAGAAGTAAGAAAAGTTTTAAAATCCCTTGTAGTGTATTTAATGGGCTATCGGTAGACGAAGTTGGTAATTCATTAGGTATACTGTGGGATCATGTTATGCCTTACAGAGAGGTAGGGTGTGACATCGGCATCCACCAAGTAGCATTTATTGCCCACCTTCTTACATATCCCAATGGATATGCAGATAATTTGATCAATTCTCAATGTTCTAGTAACAAAGCGCAGTTTGTGATGTCTTGGAATAAAGCCAAAGTGGAGAGCAATGGTGGTGATAAGGCCTCCAAGCACTATGTGCTCGATAGGCTGATGGCAAAGGCATCGGAGATGGTTGCACAGGAAAAAGCCAGTGCTACACCGCTACCCGGTGACCATGCACCATAGGAAAAATAGCTCAATGGCATTGACAACGCTAAGGCTGTTGCCATGGCCCATGATGGTGTGGGTGGTGAAGCGATGCATGTATCGCAATGTTGGACTAACGATGCCTATTGATTTAAATTTGCTGGAGTTGTAGGGCTCTGTGTTTGGTACAATAGAATCCCAAAAGTTGATGTTGTTGTACAGCATGCGGTTCCTTGGGATTTCTTGGTGGTCGGTAGGGTCAAAGCCGAAGATGGCGTTGAACTTGTCCATATTCATTACCCAGTCTATGCCAAGTAGGCAAAACTCAATTCTGCCCCCATCTTCCCTGTCGGTGGGCCATAAGTTAGCCTTGAAGCTACCCAGAAATTCTAGCGTTGTGTCTTTTTAAGCCAAAAATTGGAGTTGGGTGAACCTTATCCACCTAGTGTTGTCAAGTAGCCCATTGATTTCTTTTTGCAACTCGATTTGCTCTAAAAGCGAAAAATCTATGTATTTAGTGGAGGATATTTTTTGGGCATGAAGTCGGGTGCACATTGCTTTGTGGGCATTATCTCGAAATCCCCAAGGAATGGAGATTTCGGGTTATGGAGCGAGTTGTGGCTGTGGTTGCAGTGGAGGAAGGGCTTGTTGAGATGGTTAGGGAGTGGTACCCTTATTCTTGGGCATTAGGTTGGAGGCTGGGGTGGAAAAGGTGAGGATTCTCCTCTTTACCTTGAAGAAGAGCTGATCATCCTTGCAGATTTCTTTGCAGGAGCCATGGGTGTGTTTTTGGGAAGGAGAAAAGTATGATTTTGATGAAGGGAGATGAGATTTGAGAGATTTTTATAGGCTAGGAAGGGAGTAGATGAAGGGTTTTGTGTTTATGAAGGGTTTTAATGCTAGGGGTGTATTTCAAGAGCCATTAGGACTCTTTGTTTTGCGCGTTTCATACCCCAGGAGTCACATCTGCGACGAGATACACGGGTCGTGTATCACTACACGGGTCTCGACGTGTAGGGCCGTGTAAATTCCTGCCTGAAATTTTCGAAATCTGTTATAGTACACGGCCCGTGTAAATCAATGTTGGTACCCGTGTAACATCTTGTCTCTCAGATTACTTTCTTGGATATGTTACACAGCCCATGTAAAATTCAAGGAGCCCCGTGTAAACTTCTATCTCTTAGTTATTCTTCTAGAGACATTACACGGTCTGTGTAAATCAGGCTATGGACCCGTGTAATTTTTTGTCTCCGGAAGAGTTGAAATTGCATAAAATTTATGGTTTTCCAGAAAGTTACATGGGGCGTGTAAAACTAGTACACGACCCGTGTAATTTTCTAATTTTTCAAATCTTTGGCAAATGAAAAATTTTATCACATGAAATGGATGCAAAGATTAACAATAGAGTTACTTTCCCCGTTTTGTTCAATTTTCCTTTTTGTGGTTTTGACTTGGTAATTCCTTTCCTCTCTTGATCTCTATTCCCCTTTTCAAAAAAAATCCTATAAAATGAAATGCTAATGAGTACGAAACAAAAATTCAATATTGAAGAAAAAGAAAAGAAGAAAAGTTCAGAAAAATTTTGGGTTGCCTCCTAAAAAGCGCTTGTTTATAGTCATTAGCTAGACTTTGCTCGTTTATGTTCTATCAGTAGGAGGATTGAGAGTGTGATTTACTCCTGTTTCTATGGGTTCTCCTTAAAAGTAAGGCTTAAGCCTCTGCACATTGACCTTGAATGCACTTGAGGTTTCGCTCCATACCTCTACTGCTTCATGTGGGAAGACTTGGGTGACCTTGAAAGGTCCGGACCATCTTGATTTCAGCTTTCTTGGAAAGAGTTTCAATCTAGAGCTGAATAAGAGGACAAGATCTCCTTCCTTTTTCTCTTTCCTTGCTATGCGCCTGTCATGCTATCTTTTGGTTTTATCCTTAAAGATTTTGGCATTTTCGTATGCATCTTGTCGGATTTCTTCCAACTTATTCAGTTGTAAGAGCTTTTTTTTACCAGCAGCTTTAAGGTCAAAGTTTAGTACCTGAATTACCCAGTAGGCTTTATGCTCAAGTTCAACAGGGAGATGGCATGATTTTCCATAAACCAGTTGGAAGTGTGTTGTGCTAATTGGGGTTTTATATGCAGTGCGGCATGCCCATAATGCATCATTTAGCTTCATGCACCAGTTCTTCCTAGATCTGTTTACAGTTTTCTCTAGAATTTGATTCAGTTCCTTGTTTGATATTTCTACTTGACTGTTGGTCTGAGGATGATAAGGTGTGGCCACCTTGTGAGTCCCTCCATACTTTTTCACTAGTGTTTCGAATTGTTGTTTGCAGAAGTGGCTTCCTCCATCACTGATTATCGCTCATGGTGTGCCAAATCTTGTGAAGATGTTCTTCTTAAGGAACTTTGTGACCACTCTAGCATCGTTGTTTGGTGTTGCAATAGCTTCTACCCATTTTGACACATAATCAACTCCAACCAGAATATACTTGTTTCCATGGGAAGAGGGAAATGGTCCTATGAAGTCTATTCCCCATAGATCAAACAATTCTATCTCAAGCATACCATGTAGTGGCATTTCATTCCTTCTTGAAATGTGACACCCCTTACCCGACTACAGTGTAGCCGAGCAAGTTATGCCACTCAGTGTGCCGGAGCACTCTATTTTACCTTAATTCATTTTTATCGTAGTTTTGAATATAACTTGTGAAATATAATTCATTTATTGAAATTGTAATTTATTTGAGGTTCCGAAAATTTTAAAGAAAATCCGGTGATCTGGCTAAAAATGGAGAAAACAGTTCTTCGGAACCTGTGAAAAACACTTCTAATAATCATATTCATCTATTCACAAACTCCAATATCAAAATCTCAATATTTTTCAACCATTCGTTTCTCAATCATTCATCACATTTGATAGTCATGTAACAGTCACAGATCAATATTCACTTTTCCATTTACAAACACAATTTTGCATTATTTACATGAAAATCAAAATACATTACATAAGTTTCATTTACACAAAGGAAAATAAAAATCAATTACAAAATACCAAAATGAAGCCTAGTGTCCTACCAATGCACTGTAGACGGTGAGGTGACATGGACACTATGCAGAACTGTGAACTGCCTTACCGAATCTGTGGTCTACTGGGCCCTCTGTCCAAATCTTCAGTACCTACGCGTTGCAAAAGCGACGCGCTAAGCATAAAGCTTAGTGGTGCCAATAATACAAGAAAATATAATATGCAAATAAAAATAATAATTTCCTTGCTATTGTGTTCATAAGAAATGAGTAATTACTAACTTATTGTTTAGTCGAGGGCTAATCATGTTTTATGATATTAACTTCTTCATGCATTTCGTTAATTATATTTTTTTTCATGATCTTGAGCTTCCTTGTATTTTTGTAATCATTCCTGATACTTAATTTTCATATTTTCTTTAATAATCAGTTCACAGTTATACTTTTCCATTTATTTGGTTGCCCAAGTAACCTATACTAGATGACTGGACTGGATAACGGGTCGTTGGCACTGGGCACCGCGGTGCCTCGGGCCGTCATACCATGGGACGCAGAACGTCAACCACGTATGCAGTCAATATAGCTAAAAGCTATGATATCACATAATCGGGTATAAAAGCCATGAATACGGGCATAAAAGCCATGGATACGGGCATAAAGCCATGAATACAGGCACAAAGTCTTTCCTTTCGCAGTACTGCTAAAACAATACCCTATTGGCATGCCAAACTATCCAAACCAATCTAGTTAGGTATACTAGGGCATTTGATACTTTTAAAATTTTCAAATTTTGAATTTCAAGTTTTGGTGTCACTATTCACCTCATTGGTCAACAAAAATGTTGACTTTTGGATAGAAAATAGGTGGATTGGTTTTGACACCCCAAACATACCACATTTTATATTTAAAACTTGTTGGAATTGATTACTATTACCATTTCTAAGTTTAAACCAAGGGAAGCAGAATTTTCAGTTTTTGAAGCTTAATTTTACTATTCCATTAAGCATTGTTACAGTGGGAATTTGAGGAAATGGTAGACATGAAAGTTGTTCTTTATTTTGTCTAGTTGAATTTCCTTTTTTGAATCACTCCATTTGGAGTTTTGTAGCTCAAGTTATGGCCAAAATAAGTTTACTGTTCACGTGTACTGTTCATGCTGCAATTTTGGGTTTTGGCAGATTTTAGTCCAACGTTGGTCAGTAGTTTGATCAAGTTAAGTTCATAATTTGGTCTAACTTTCTTCATATGAAATGTTCTACCATGCCTTAGGTTTCCATCGGTTCAAGAATCGCCTAAATCCAAGTTTTCTAGAGAGAGTTATAGTCCTCCAAACATTACTGCTCAAATGAAAATCTGCAGAGTTGCAGGTTTGATAACTCAACTTTGCCCAATAATTTGAATGGATTAATAGCATAATTTGGGGTGATGTTCTTCATGAAAGTTGTTTGTCTATATCCTATCTTGTCGCTATAAAAATTTCAGGTCAATTGATCATATCTACAGTGAGTTATGGCCAAATGAACAGTTACTGTTCATTTGGTCATTTCTGCAGGTGCTGGTTGCAGGGTATCCGGAATGGGGCCAACTTTTGGTCCTCTTGCTTTGGTCTTTTGGGCATGGTTTCTTCAGAAAAAATGTGCCATTACAAGCCTAGTTTCATTTCCAATTGGCCAAACACCAATTGGACCAACACAGCCCAAGATATGGCAGTCCAAGTGGACTGAAATTTCAGTCACCCTGCTGCACTCATGGGGCAGCCTTCCCATTCCACTTTGCCATGCAATAATTCACTCCTAATTATGGTCAACTTACCTCAAATGGTCACTAATTGACTATTAGAATGTTCTTTAACAATTTCATAAGCAAAGTCAAATTTTCACTCCTAAACCCTAGCTCAAAGTCATGGTTTTCACAATTTCTTTAGTTTACTCTTTCATTCTTGTATATATATATGTATACACTCTAAACATAATCTCCAATTCACTCTAAGTCCATTAATACAATCAAACTCATTCCTTCCTAGGGCTGCCAAAAATTCATAGGGTCCATATACATAGATTCCATTCATTTAATTCACAAAACCTTACTCACTTTAAGTCTTTAACATGAATTAAAAGAGATTTAAGTGTAAATAGGCACTAACCTTGAATAGGGCAGAATTTCAAACTACCCAAACTCCTTCTTTCTTCTTCTTTTGGCTGCCAAAAGGTTTTGCAAGGTGCAAGGACAAATTTTTGTGAAAGGTCTCTAGGGTTTTAGGGTGAAATGGAGAGGGAAATGGAGCTTTGGATTGGAAATCAATGGAGGGAGATGGGGAGAGGTCACGTTTTTGAGGATGAAGAAGAAGAAGAGCAGAATTTTTTGGTCTTTCATTGTCTCTTTTATTGATTAATTAAAGGGTTGTTTACATGTGATTGGTGGTGGCTTTTTAGATGACATCATGTGATGTCATATTTAGGTTTTTCTTTCATTTTCTTTTCTTCTTTTCTCTACTCATTTTCACTTTAATTTATAGTAATATTTATTCATATTTTATGTCATATTAATTATTTAATTAACTGGACAAGTCGGCCAAAAATCGCCTCTGAAGGCGAAATGACCAAAATGCCCTCCGTTTGGCTTAACGGGTCAAAATTGGCTGTACCGATTGAAAAATTTTTCTAAATATTTTCTTGGCATTCTAATGCCATGGGAACCTCAATAACCCTTCTCTGCAGTCCCAAAAATTATTTTATGAATTTTTTTTCGGGTCTAGGGCTCCTCGTTGTGAGAACCGCAACTTCCCTCTGAGTTACCCCTCGCTAGGGCACCGGCTCATTTAACTTGGTTGTATTTTATTTCTAAAATTTTTACTAAATTTTTCTTGTTAATATTTGAGTTAATTATGATTCCTGACTTTGGACGTTCTAGCTATCCGGACCGACATCGGTCACCGGAACAGTAGAATGTACGGAGTGCTACCGGGAGGGTGTTACAACTCTTCCCCTCTAATTTAAATTTCGTCCTCGAAATTTTCCTGACTTAAGTAATCGGGGAGTTGCTACCTCCCTGTTTCTTCACTTCCTTGTATCGCCTCATCAGTGTCTGGGTTTGGCTCTTTCTGAGCTTCCATAGCATATACTTGTGGTGCCACCCTGACTTCGGGCTTTTCAACTGTCTCAGAAACAATCTTCTGTGAAATGTCAGCCATTTCTGCTCTACCCGATCTTTTACCCCTTTGAACTATAGGGAAAGGTCTATCAACTTGTACCGGAGCTATTGAACCACTCCTCTGAGGGCAATCTCTTATGAAATGATCCGTAGCCCCACACTTGAAACACTCTCCAGTTAACAGTCGACACTCCCCTCTGTGTCTTCTACCACAATGCATACATTCAGGCACTGGGGTTGATCCCCTTGTTATTGTGCCCGGGGAACTAGCTATAGATATTCCAATCTGGCCTCTGTGGCCCTGTGTCTGATCTTGTGAACTAGAACCCTTAAACTTCTTACTATCAGTTGGTATACTTGACTGTCCTGGTCCAAATTCCCTCTTACGCTGCCTATCTTTCCTATTTTGTTCATTTATTCTCACTTTCTCCACTTTTAATGCAGCTTCCACTAACTTGGCGAAGTCTGTGATCCCCAAGGCAGTGATCATGATCTTTATATTATCATTTAATCCCTCTTCAAATCTCTTACACCTTTCAGCTTCATTAGGGACTATCTCCCTTCCATAGCAGCTCAATCTTATGAATTCCTTCTCATACTCGGCCACTGACAACTGTTTCTGCCTCAGGTTAATAAACTCTCTTCTTCTCTCTTCTAGGTATACAGTACCCACATATTTCTTCTTAAATTCGGAGAGAAAGAAGTCCCATGTCACTATTTCTGGCTGCACTTCACTGGACACAGTGTCCCACCATTCATATGCATCGTCTTGCAGCAGAGATACAGCAGATTCCAAGTTTTGCTCTGGAGTGCAATGGAGTTGTTTTAGAATTACTGTTACATTCAACCAATTTTCTTTGTGAGAATCTTCTCTCTTACCATAGAAGTCCACTGCTCCAAACTTTCTTAGCCTTTCCAGGTGTGATTTCTGCTGTAGAGCTAGTGGTGGTGGTGCTGGCATTACTACGGCCATTTGTCTAAAGAAATTGGCCATTTGCTGGAACATGGCCTGTGGAGGTGGCGAGGCTCTGCTGGTAGTGAGCGAGTTCTCCCATGCCCCCAGTCTCAGCTGCTGCAGGTGGGGCATGACTCTCCACTTCCTCCTCGACTGCTCTCTGTGATGAAGGGTCCATATCCTATTCAAAATAAGAAAGATAAACAGATCTGCATTAGTGTCACCTCAACTCTTACAAATGCAATGCATGGTATGGACTCAATCTAGGCCCAGAAACACCTAAACCGTGCTCTGATACCACTAAATGTGACACCCCTTACCCGACTACAGTGTAGCCGAGCAAGTTATGCCACTCTGTATGCCGGAGCACTCTATTTTATCTTAATTCATTTTTATCGTAGTTTTGAATATAACTTGTGAAATATAATTCATTTATTGAAATTGTAATTTATTTGAGGTTCCGAAAATTTTAAAGAAAATCCGTGAGTCTGGCTAAAAATGGAGAAAACAGTTCTTCGGAACCTGTGAAAAACACTTCTAATAATCATATTCATCTATTCACAAACTCCAATATCAAAATCTCAATATTTTTCAACCATTCGTTTCTCAATCATTCATCACATTTGATAGTCATGTAACAGTAACAGATCAATATTCACTTTTCCATTTACAAACACAATTTTGCATTATTTACATGAAAATCAAAATACATTACATAAGTTTCATTTACATAAAGGAAAATAAAAATCAATTACAAAATACCAAAATGAAGCCTAGTGTCCTACCAATGCAGACGGTGAGGTGACACGGACATCGTCTTGAATCGTGAACCGCCTTACCGAATCGTGGTCTCATCGGGCCCTCTGTCCAAATCTTCAGTACCTACGCATTGCAAAAGCGACGCGCTAAGCATAAAGCTTTGTGGTGCCAATAATACAAGAAAATATAATATGCAAATAAAAATAATAATTTCCTTGCTATTGTGTTCATAAGAAATGAGTAATTACTAACTTATTGTTTAGTCGAGGGCTAATCATGTTTTATGATATTAACTTCTTCATGCATTTCGTTAATTATATTTTTTTTTCATGATCTTGAGCTTCCTTGTATTTTTGTAATCATTCCTGATACTTAATTTTCGTATTTCTTTAATAATCAGTTCACAGTTATACTTTTCCATTCATTTGGTTGCCCAAGTAACCTATACTGGATGACTGGACTGGATAACGAGTCGTTGGCACTGGGCACCGCGGTGCCTCGGGTCGTCATACCATGGGACGCAGAACGTCAACCACGTATGCAGTCAATATAGCTAAAAGCTATGATATCACATAATCGGGCATAAAAGCCATGAATACGGGCATAAAAGCCATGGATACGGGCATAAAGCCATGAATACAGGCACAAAGCCTTTCCTTTCGCAGTACTGCTAAAACAATACCCTATTGGCATGCCAAACTATCCAAACCAATCTAGTTAGGTATACTAGGGCATTTGATACTTTTAAATTTTTCAAATTTTGAATTTCAAGTTTTGGTGTCACTATTCACCTCATTGGTCAACAAAAATGTTGACTTTTGGATAGAAAATAGGTGTATTGGTTTTGACACCCCAAACATACCACATTTTGTATTTAAAACTTGTTGGAATTGATTACTATTACCATTTCTAAGTTTAAACCAAGGGAAGCAGAATTTTCAGTTTTTGAAGCTTAACTTTACTATTCCATTAAGCATTGTTACAGTGGGAATTTGAGAAAATGGTAAACATGAAAGTTGTTCTTTATTTTGTCTAGTTGAATTTCCTTTTTTGAATCACTCCATTTGGAGTTTTGTAGCTCAAGTTATGGCCAAAATAAATTTACTGTTCACGTGTACTGTTTATGCTGCAATTTTGGGTTTTGGCAGATTTTGGTCCAACTTTGGTCAGTAGTTTGATCAAGTTAAGTTCATAATTTGGTCTAACTTTCTTCATATGAAATGTTCTACCATGCCTTAGGTTTCCATCGGTTCAAGAATCGCCTAAATCCAAGTTTTCTAGAGAGAGTTATAGTCCTCCAAACATTACTGCTCAAATGAAAATCTACAGAGTTGCAGGTTTGATAACTCAACTTTGCCCAATAATTTGAATGGATTAATGGAATAATTTGGGGTGATGTTCTTCATGATAGTTGTTTTTATATATCCTATCTTGTTCCTGTAAAAATTTCAGGTCAATTGATCATATCTACAGTGAGTTATGGCCAAATGAACAGTTACTGTTCATTTGGTCATTTCTGCAGGTGTTGGTTGCAGGGTATCCGGAATGGGGCCAACTTTTGGTCCCCTTGCTTTGGTCTTTTGGGTATGGTTTCTTCAGAAAAAATGTGCCATTACAAGCCTAGTTTCATGTCCAATTGGCCAAACACCAATTGGACCAACACAGCCCAAGATATGGCAGTCCAAGTGGACTGAAATTTGATCACCTCTTTGCACTCATGGGGCGACTGCCCATTCCACTTTGCCATGCAATAATTCACTCCTAATTATGGTCAACTTACCTCAAATGGTCACTAATTGACTATTAGAATGTTCTTTAACAATTTCATAAGCAAAGTCAAATTTTCACTCCTAAACCCTAGCTCAAAGTCATGGTTTTCACAATTTCTTTAGTTAACTCTTTCATTCTTGTATATATATACGTATACACTCTAAAAATAATCTACAATTCACTCTAAGTCCATTAATACAATCAAACTCATTCCTTCCTAGGGCTGCCGAAAATTCATAGGGTCCATATACATAGATTCCATTCATTTAATTCACAAAACCTTACTCACTTTAAGTCTTTAACATGAATTAAAAGAGATTTAAGTGTAAATAGGCACTAACCTTGAATAGGGCAGAATTTCAAACTACCCAAACTCCTTCTTTCTTCTTCTTTTGGCTGCCAAAAGGTTTTGCAAGGTGCAAGGACAAATTTTTGTGAAAGGTCTCTAGGGTTTTAGGGTGAAATGGAGAGGGAAATGGAGCTTTGGATTGGAAATCAATGGAGGGAGATGGGGAGAGGTCACGTTTTTGAGGATGAAGAAGAAGAAGAGCAGAATTTTTTGGTCTTTCTTTGTCTCTTTTATTGATTAATTAAAGGGTTGTTTACATGTGATTGGTGGTGGCTTTTTAGATGACATCATGTGATGTCATATTTAGGTTTTTCTTTCATTTTCTTTTCTTCTTTTCTCTACTCATTTTCACTTTAATTTATAGTAATATTTATTCATATTTTATGTCATATTAATTATTTACTTAACTGGACAAGTCGGCCAAAAGTCGCCTCTGAAGGCGAAATGACCAAAATGCCCTCCGTTTGGCTTAACGGGTCAAAATTGGCTGTACCGATTGAAAAAATTTTCTAAATATTTTCTTGGCATTCTAATGCCATGGGAACCTCAATAACCCTTCTCTGGAGTCCCAAAAATTATTTTATGAATTTTTTTCCGAGTCTAGGGCTCCTCGTTGCGAGAACCGCAACTTCCCTCTGAGTTACCCCTCGCTAGGGCACCGGCTCATTTAACTTGGTTGTATTTTATTTTTAAAATTTTTACTAAATTTTTCTCGTTAATATTTGAGTTAATTATGATTCCTGACTTTAGTTTAAATATTTTTCCGGACGTTCTAGCTGTCCGGACCGACACCGGTCATCGGAACAGTAGAATGTACAGAGTTCTACCGGGAGGGTGTTACATGAAAAGTTACCTGTTCTTCGGTATTGATAACAAGCTAGCACAAAGGATCTTACATCCTTAAATAAATGTGGCCAGTAAAACCCTGCTTGTAAAATCTTGGCTACGGTCTTTGAAGTGCCTAAATGTCCTCCATATAGTGATGAATGGCAATGATAAATGATACTTTTCATATCTTCCTCTGGTATGCACCTTCTTATCAGCCCATCATTACATCTCTTGTGTAATAGGGGTTCCTCCCATAAGTAATATCTCACATCATGTAGGAATTTCTTCCTTTGCTGATAAGTCATGTTTGGAGGTAGTACCCTGCATATAAGAAAATTAACAAAGTCAGTGTACCATGGAGCTTTGGAGAATGCATGTAATTTCTCATCAGCAAATGAATCGTCAATTGGCAAATCTTTGAAATCTTCCATGTACTCTAATTTTAGTGTAGAAAGATGGTCAGCTACTATATTTTTAGATCCCTTTTTGTCCTTTATTTTAAGGTCAAATTCTTGCAGGAGTATTATCCATCGAATCAGTCTTGGTTTTGTTTCCTTTTTATTTATAAGGTACCAGATTGTAGCATGATATGTGAATACAATGAATTTTGACTCGATGAGGTAAGATCTAAATTTGTCCATTGCAAATACCACTGCTAGGAATTCCTTTTCTATGGTAGCATAATTGATTTGTGCGTCATTGAGTGTCTTGCTAGCATAATAAATAGCATGGAACTTTTTATCTTTTCTTTGCCTGAGCACTCTCCAACTGCAAAATCGCTCGCGTTGCACATAACCTAAAATGGTAGCTCCCAATTTGGTGGCTGTATTATTGGTGCTGATTTTAGGGCCTCTTTGATTCTGTTAAAGGAGATAAGGCAATTTTCATCAAAATCAAAGGGAACATCTTGATTTAACAAGTTAGTAAGTGGCTTAGCTATTTTGGAAAAGTCTTTGATGAATCTTCTATAGAATCCTGCATGACCCAAAAAGTTTCGCACTCCCTTGACTGATGTTGGGGGTTGCATATTTTAAATGATCTCAATTTTTGCCTTATCAACTTCAATTTCTCTTTCTGATATCAAATGTCCCAGAACTATGCCTTCCCTTACCATAAAGTGGCATTTTTCCCAATTTAGGTCCAGGTTTGATTCTTCACATCCTTGCAACACCTTAGATAAATTAGCTCGGCAATCATCAAAAGTAGTTCCATAGACAAAAAAATCATCCATAAAAACTTCCATAATATCTTCAATATAATAAGAAAAGATAGCCATCATGCATCTTTGAAAGGTAGCAGGGGCATTACAAAGACCAAAAGGCATTCTTCTGTATGCAAATGTTCCATAGGGACAAGTGAATGTTGTCTTTTGTTGGTTTTCTGGGTGAATAGGAATTTGAAAGAATCCCAAGTACCCATCTAGATAACAGAAATAAGAGTGTTTTGCTAACCGTTCTAACATTTGGTCGATCAACGGAAGAGGGAAATGATTTTTTCTGGTGGCACTATTCAATTTCCTATAATCTATGCGCATTCGCCAACCAGTGACTACTCTAGTAGGAATGAATTCATTGCTTGCATTTTGGATGATAGTTGTCCCACCTTTCTTAGGAACTACATGTACTGGACTAACCCATTTACTATCAGAAATTGGGTATATGATACCTGCATCTAATAGTTTTAAAATTTCTTTCTTAACTACTTCTTTTATGTTTAGGTTAAGTCTTCTTTGATGTTCGATTGTGGGTTTACTGTTTTCTTCCATTGGTATCATATGCATGCAAATCAAAGGGTTGATCCCCTTCAGATCTTCTATTTTATACCCTAATGCTTTGCTATGGATCCTAAGTTCTCTTAACAAATTTTCCTCTTCTAACTTAGACAGGCTACCATTGATTATAATAGGATTATTAGACTTTAAGTCCAGGAATGTGTACCTTAGTAAAAACGGGAGAGGTTTAAGCTCTACTTGTTTGGAGTTTTCCTGGAGCTTACCTTGGGTTTGTTCCTCCTTTAACTTTTCTATCTCGGAAGCCTTAGCAAAAGGTAGGGGTGGAGGAGCTGCCAACTACTGTGCACATGGTGCTATTTTAGTATTTTCATCACCCACTGTGTGGCTGCGCACAATACATGCTTCAAGAAGATCTTTAGGATGTGTCTTATATTGTTCGTCAATTATGTCAACCTTGAAGCATTCATCAGGTTCAAATTTGTGCTTCATTGTGTCGACCAAGTTGAACTCCACTTCTTCTTCTCCTACCTTGAGGGTTAATCATCCATTTTTGACGTTTATGATAGCTCCAGCGGTTGCTAAGAATGGTCTTCCCAAGATGATGGGAATTTGGATATCTTCTTCCATCTGCAGGACAACAAAGTCCACTGGAATGAAGAATTTGCCCACTTTGATAGGGATGTTCTCAAGTATCCCTACAGGATATTTAACGGATCGATCAACCAATTGCAATGAGATTGTTGTGGGTTTCAGTTCCCCGATCTCCAGCTTTTTGCATATTAATAGAGGCATTAGACTGATGCTTGCCCCAAAATCGCAGAGGGCCTTCTCTATTTTCTTGTTACCAATGATATAGGGTATGGAGAAGCTTCCTGGGTCTTTCAACTTTGGAGGCAATTTATTTTGTAGAATGACACTACATTCCTCTGTTAGAGCTACTGTTCCATAGTCTTCTAGGTTCCTTTTCTTTGACAATATTTCTTTAAGAAATTTGGCATAAGACGGCATCTGAGAAAGTGCTTCAATGAAGGGGATGTTAATGTAATGTTTCTGTAAAACTTCCAAAAACTTTCCAAACTGCTTGTCTAGTTTGGCTTTCTGAAATCTCTGAGGAAAAGGTAGGGGAGACTGGTATGGTTGTGGTAATTTCCTTGTCTTCCTTGCTTCCTTTTCCTGATCTTTCTTAGCTTCTTTCTCCTTTTTCTCTGCTTGGTCTTTAGATTTTTCTATAGTTTCCTCTGTCGATTCTACTAATGGTTGTACTAGAGTTCTCCCACTCCTCAGTGCAACTGCCTTACACTACTCCCTTGGGTTCATTTCTGGTTGACTGGGCAGTTTGCCAGCAGGCTTACTTGAAGAACTTGTTTGCTGAGCAATTTGATTCTCTAGCATCTTGTTATAGGTAGCAAGTTGGTCCATTCTGGAAGTTAGCTATTTAATCAATTCAGTTTGTTGTTGTTGAGTTGCTAGGAATCCTTCCATCATGGTTTCTATGGTCATTTTTGGTTCAGGTTGTTGAGGTTGGAGAGGTAGTGATGGCTGTGTAAAGTTCTGACCTCTGTTCTGAAATCCATGGAGTGCTGGAGGTTTGTACCCTTGTTGCTTGTTTATTGGCTAGTTCTGCTGATTGGACCATGAGAAATTTGGGTGGTTTCTCCATCCAGGGTTATAAGTATTTGAACACGGATTGTTTGGCTACCTCTGGTTAAAGTTTCCTCCATTATTCACATAGTTCATCTGTTCTGTAGGTTTGTTGAATTTGCTGTATTCTGAATTCATGTATTCTCCTTCACAACTGCCTCATGTTGACTATTTGTACCAACTGCATTGGCTTGCATTCTTTCGAGTTTCTTTGTGAGCTGATCAAACTGGGCATTTATCATGCTTATGGCATCTACTTCCAAGACCCCTGCAATTCTTCTTGCATTTCCTCTTTCATTTGACCACTCATAATTATGGCATGCGACCCTTTCTAGAAGTTCAAGTGCTTATGGCACGGTTTTCTCCATTAGAACACCCTCTGCAGCTGAATCAACTATGCTCCTTATAGAGGGTAGTAATCCATTATAGAAATTTTGCACCAATAGCCAATCTTCTATGCCATGGTGTGGACATTCCCTCTACAGGTCTTTATATCTTTCCCATGCGTCATAGAGTGATTCTCCTTCCTTTTCTCTGAAGGTGTTGAGCTCAAGCCTTAGCTTTGCAGTATTAATAGGTGGGAAATGCCTTGCTAGAAAAGCTTGAGAGAGGTTTTCTCAGGTAGTGAATGTTCCAGCCGGTTGAGAAAGTAACCACTTCCTTGCTCTGTCCCGAAGGGAGAATGGGAATGCTCTGAGTCTTATTGCTTGATCAGACACTCCATTCATCTTGAATGTATCACATAGGGCAAGAAAGCACTGGAGGTGGTAGTGTGGGTCCTCTGTTGGTGAACCTGCAAACTGGGTTTATTGAATCATTTGGAGCCATGTTGGTTTTAATTCAAAGTTGTTGGCTTCCACTGTGGGTTTAGTGACACTGGGCTGAAATCCTTGGACAGATGGAGCTCCGTAATCTCTCAAGAGTCTTGGTCTGTCATTATTATCAGCCATGGTTGGAATTTCAGGATCTCCTTAACCATGCTCTTCATGTTTCCTTTCCCTCCTGATGGCTTTAAGAGTTTTGTCTATTTCTGGATCACAGTCCAAAATTTCTTCTAGCTTTGTTTTGGTCATATACCAGATCAGGCATCTGAGAGAAAAGAAAAGAGATACAACCAGTAAAATAAAAAATAAAATAAAATAATAAATATAATTGCCTAAATCAGCTAAATCACTTATCGCTTTATATTACTAAAACCAAAAAAAAAATTCCTCGCAATGGCGCCAAAAACTTATTTCGCTATTTTGCAATCACCGCAAGTGCACGTATCGCTAACAAGTAATAAAGTGATAAGTAGAGCATTGTTCCCAAGAGAAATTTTGTTTAGCAAGTACCAATCTACACAGAAATCTTGACTGTCTAGGCTATCGAATACTAAGAGAATGAAGTTTGTTAACTTTAAACACTAAAATGGTAAACTTAAAATGAAATGATTTATTTGAAGCAATTCTGGAATTAAGATTTCACACTTGAATCTTAGTAGGGATTTTATCTTATTTATTTACTGAATTGAGGATCGTTTTCCTTGATGGAAATCAGTCCTAAGTTATCCTAAATCCTCTCTCAAGGCATTTAGGGTGTATTCTAATTAACTCAAACCCTACTTTCGTGGTGATCAAATTAATTAAAATCCTTTAAAACCTTTAACCAATTTTTAGGTTCCACAAAGGTATCAGCCTATGTCTAGGTAAGAATTCCTAAGTTCAAGATCTTGATTTTCTAATATTAATCTTCACTTTTCAGTCCTCCAATGAACATCTACAATCATGACAAGCATGCATTAATATCGCAAGAAATTAAATCAATAAACGAATCTCAAATCCAATAAATAAAAGTCAGTGTTCATTCATAATAATAATTACAAGAGCTACTCTCCCAAATCTAGAATAAGAAAACTACTCACTCATGGTGAGTTCAACAAATGTCATGATAAAAAGTAGAAACAATAAAAAGAGAGTTATGCAAAAGAAATAAATAATAAAAATCTGTCTAAGGAGATGAAACGAAGGAACCAAAGAGAGTTTACAGCTTTGATCTTGTGGAGCTTCAGCTGGAAAACTTCTTTTTGTACTGATGTAGAGTCTGAAAACAGCAACCTTCAGTAGCAGTCCCGACGAAAGTGGCCGACCCCCTTTCCTGATGTTTTCTTTTCTTATTATATATTGGTTGCTCTAGGGTTAGGTCATTTTGAGTCCAAAAGGCTTTAGGAGTCTCATTCAAATCAGAAAACAGGAGGGAAATTCGAGTTAGAAAATAGGCTGTAGCATAGTACACGGCCCGTGTGTCACTACACGAGTCCTGCAAAGCAGGACCATGTAACTTGATAGAGGAGAATCACGTGGTCCTATTTTGGCATAGAAAGTTACACGGGTCTGTGCCAACTACACAGGCCTGATTGCACGGGCCGTGTACTATTGTTCCTATAAGGTTCTTTAAGCTTGCGCCTGGCAGAGACTTACATGGGTCCCTGCAGATTACACGGCTCTACTTACATGATCCGTGTACTCGTGTTTCTCATCGATTCTCTTAGCTTTCATCTGGCAGGGAGTTACACGGTATGGGGCTTGGTTTACACGACCCGTGTACTTTGTATCAGCAACAATTCTTTGTTTTTTTGCCTCTCCAAGATTTCCTTTGCACTCCCATTCTTTAGGGCTTTACCCAAATACCTGAAATAATGTATAAAACATAGAATTAAGGGCTTGGCAATAGATTTTATGAAAACTAATGAAATCAACTACTATGCATGAAAATACTTGCCTAAATGCTATGATTTTAGAATACAAATGTGCTTAAAAACATCTATACAATTCAAGTGTATCTAATATCCGTCATCTTGCATATTTATATCCCTTATGTTGACTTTTATCCAACTTACTCCTACTGATCTTGCTTCTTTATCTGACAATACAATTCAAGTTACCACAGCATGCTCAACAGTTACTACCTACTTTGGTCGCAAGCCTCACCTAATTTCCATTATACTCTCAACAACCAAAAGGGTTCTTATGTCATTGCCCCATTATCCTACCTTGGGCGTAGAAAACAGATAAAGTCTAATTCAAATCCTGTAACTTTAAGCTCTAGGCTCAGGCTCTTAACATTACATCAATTATGACCTGCTCTAAGTCCTGTATTTCTAGGTTCCATAACTTAACAATATTCTTCCTAATGCCATCATTTTCTACACTCTCTATCCTTTTTTCTTCTTTTTTTTTTTTCGTTTACCCTTCCTAGAACCACATTCACCTCCTCGGTATTTTGGCTATTCTTCCTAATCTTATCATAATATGTTTTTTCAGTTTATTCTTTAGCCAACTCTTTTTATCTTACCCAAGTCCGAACTTTCACTCTTCCATCCTTTAGCTCTATTTTCTTTTTGAACCTGATTGTCATATCAGAAACTTATACCTTTCCACTATCCCAACCATGTCATCTATACCTCAATGTTACTCAGAATTGATCCTTTAACTACCCTAGCTAGACTTCTACTGGCATTCAGGCCATCTCTCCTACTGCATTTGAACTGCACTCCATCTATATATATATATATATATATATATATATATATATATATATACATATTCTATGATTTATCGATGCTAACTTTTGTCCTTTTACTTTATTTGGAATATACTTTAGTCTCAAGCATTAAGAAGCTAAGGATGAACTTAGGGAATAACAGTCATGCTTCTCCTGTGTGATCTCTATTCTTACCCTTTTGGATTACATATTACCCCCTACTACCTTAGGGAGGGGATCTATAACAACTCTAATTTTTCATATCCATTTAATTAGCTGAAACTTAAAATACTAGGTATCCAAACCCGTTATTCAATTTAAAGGCTTACATACGTTGTCACACCATACTCCTCATAAGATGTAACATGTTCCCGTAGTACACCTAATGAATTACTGCACTTCACATACTGGTAACCCATTAAATATACTACAAGGGATTTTAAAACAATTTTTATTCATTTTAGAATTAGTGGGTAAAAATTTTTCAATTATTAAAAACCTTCATTTAGAGTCCAAACATAAATCAAATTTTGGATATTTAAAATCTCCGCAATTTTTACAAAAATTTCGGCAGAGTGCCATCTGTATTTTGAGAAAAAAGTTCTTCAAAACCTGAAAATAGAAAACACTCCCAATATATTTTTCAAACACAACTTCAATTACAACCACCACACTTCAAATTAACAGCAATAGCAACACTTCAATTCAAGATCCAAATTTCAAATCTAGAATTAATATCTCAAAACATTTCATAACTCATGCACATTACATTTTAAATCATTAATTTACAATCATAAGTTAATTTACAGATGTAAAATCTCAAAAATAATATTATTACAATTTTATCCATACAAATGCTCAAATTACAGAGATACATATGCATACTATCATATTTACATCAAACTAAATTACCAGGGTATATACAAATACCCGCACAAAAATTTTTCAATTGTACTCTTCTCTAACTGTAGCAGCTCGCTCTGCTGCTATGTCCTTTTTCCTATCGACGACAGCAAGTTAAAGCTATCGCTGAGTATATAAATACTCAGTGGTGCACAATAAAGCATAAAATGCAAAATATAAAACATTTATGAACAAATCATCATTCAAAAATCTCATAATCGCATTTCACAATTTTTTTCTCAAATCACATTTATAACAAATCATAATTTTCAAAGCTTAATACAGCACAACTTGATCAAACAATTTAATAAACACAGTGTTGGCAAACAATAACACAACTTAGGCCATGACACAAAATTTTCGAACATGCCATGTGTGCATCACGACAAGGCAAACACCCTCACTAATCGAAATCAATGAGGGAGGTGGCTAGTTAGCTAATGAGTACTCATCTAAACTCGCTCCTCAGACTGGAAAGCCAGAGAAGGAAGAAAGTGATCAAATATCAAACTCACCGAACAAGTGGAGGAGCAACATATTAGTATTGCCATGCCAAGTATTAATTAAAAACAATTTAAATCAAGTTATTCAAACATTTCATACAATTAACAAATCATATTTCATTCCAAACTTTTTATTTTACAAAGTAGGCAACACACTATTTTTCAAATAAGATTTTTAAGCCATAACTAAATTCAAAACCATATTGTTCAAATATTTCATACAAATCAATAAATAATTTTCATTCCAAATTTCCATTGTAAAATAAACAACACAACATTCTCGAAATTCATAATGAACAAAAAAAAAATTCACAATATATAACAAATCAATTTCCATTATAAAACTATAATTTAAAAATTTTTGTGCACAAACTTGACGTGAGCCGCCTCTAGGCCTTGACCCAGTCCCTTATACCTTCCGGCTCTTTTTCAGCTGAAACACAACATTTATACTGTTTCAATATCTTATTTCATAATAAATCCAATAATTAATTCATAAATACTTAATTCTAGCCCAAATATGCTTAAACTAATATTCTTGGAGATTTTCATTTTGGAGTTACTATTCTTGGTACTATTCAAGTCAACTGTTGACTTTCTAAGGCTTAATAGGTATGAGAATTCCAACTTCACCCACATACCACATTTTGGTCACTAAATTTGTTGGTTTTGGTTGTTTACTCAAATTCTAAGTCTTTTAGGCATATTTGCAAATTTTCAGTTTTGGTGTCTTAAGTTGCACTATTCCATTGGTCATTTTACTGTTAGAATTTGGCAAAACTTTCTTCATAGAAAATGTTCCCTATTATCTTAAGTTTATTCTCCTTTTTGAATCACTCCAATTAGAGTTTTGTAGCTCAAGTTATAGCCATTTGAACTATGGCTACCGCATTGTACTCAACCCATAATTCTGGGCAATTTTTGGTTCTGGCAGTTTTAGGTCACCAACTTTGGGTAGCCAAATGACTTGGTTAAAGGCATAATTTGGTTTTGTGTTCTTCATAAAAGTTTTAGGTCTATATGTCATCTAACCACTGGTAAAATTTCAGGTCATTTAGAGCTGCCTAGGTCAAGTTATGACCAAATGAACAAACACTATTTATTTGGTCAGTTTGTATAGGGACAGACTGAGATTTTCCAAATTGAGTCAATTTATTCACTAGGTTTTAGTCACTTTTTGGGCATGCTTCCTAAATGAAAATTGTGTCATTTAGTATCTATTTTCATTCCCAATTTGTCTCATACCAATTGGACTTGTAAAATTTCATTTTTGGTCCTTCAAAGATACTTGGTCATACTGCCAGCAGTATGACCACACTCAATCCGAATTTAGCCTTAACTCCAACCATTCCAACACACTTCATTTGGTCACAAATGACCATTTCTCACTTCACATTAGATCAAAGACATCATTTACAAATTTCTCACATTTTTGGTCTCTAAATCCTAATGTCAAAAACCCTAATTCACAACTCTTGCATTTAACCACATTTAATGCTTTTAACTATAATCACTAAGCTAATTGGGATTCATATACTCATTCAAATCCATCAAGCCATACAAATATACTCCCATACACCTGCTAACCGAAATTTAGTTTGGTCCTCCGCACATATTTTTATTTCATTTGAAGTTTATTTACAAGTTAATCAAGTTATAAACATAACTAAATCAACTAACAAATCAAGTTTAGTTTACTAACCTTTTGTGCAGAATTTTCTTCTTCCTTTCCTTCAAGTTTTCTTTTCTTTCTTTCCCTTAGACCTTGTTTTCTAGTTGCCCAAACAAGTTTTATTTATGGTAGACTATTTTTTTATGGTGGGATTTTTGGTTCTTCAAGCTCACAATAGAGCTTGAATGGAGGTTTTGTGAAGGGGAGAGGAGAGAGGCGGCAACCTTACAAGAAGAAGATAGCTTTTTTGTTTTTTTTTTTTTTTTTTTTTTTTTTTTTATTATGCCTTTTGTCTTATGGAAGACCAAAAAATTACCAAATTAATTAAATATATTGATTTTATTCTTTATGGCATCATGCATGATGTCATGCATGATATCATCTCCCTACACCTTTTTCATTTTGTTCTTTTTTTTTATTTTTCTATTAGTTCTTTAATTTAATTCCCGACTCCAAAATTTTCTTTTCTCTGGGTTTATTTGACAATTAGGTCAGGAGTCAGCTCTCGGGGTCAATTGACCAAATTGCCCCTCGCCGATTCAACCCGGTTTGCAAATAGTTCAATATTTCTTTTAGCTCCCTGACCTAATTATTTGATTGGCTCAACAATTCTTTTTCATGATTTTCTCTTTTCCACTGTATTCATAATAGTCCTAAGGACCGCGGCATCACATTTTACGGTTCGAAATTTGAGTTTAAATAGTCTTCGCAGTCGTTCCCGAGAAGGTCACCCATCGTTGTGACTCTCGGCTCATTTAACTTCTTATATTCTGTTTTTCTTATATATACTTAACTAATTAGCAATTACTAATTATTCATGTTCAGGGCTTCTCTAGGTATCTTAGATGTGGTTCTAATTCTCTTAATTATCTGGACCGACACCGGTCACTAGAACAGTATAATTTACCAGACTATGCAAATAGGGGTATTATAATTCTCCCCCCCTTAAAATAATTCGTCCTCGAAATTGTGTCCACTATCTATTCTCAAATAGTCATTCATGTTGTTTTCTCATGTTTTTCTCACATTTCTACATAGCTTTATAATCGGAATAATGGTCCATAGCACTTTAACCAACGCTATTTACTCATCGATTACTTACCTTATGTGTCATGTTCCTTATGAGCTTCTGTCATAAGTTAGATTCAAATTCATTTCAATTTTTGAAGTAAGCAAATCTGTGTGCTAGTGGATCCGCTTTTCTAGGTCCTCGTGTGATCCTATGGGTGAGAACTTAGTTTTACTCTTTTCTTATTAAATCTCTTAATCATTTGATGTAACCTTTAGTTTAGTTTAGAATATTTTAGTCTTTTCTTGCTGTTGTTTTAGCAATTATTTTCTTTTGTGGTCATTTCTTTCTTGGCCATAGGTCCATAACCATTATCTTACCATCTCCATCTATGACCAAGGCCTATGTGCCATTTTGCACTATCTTGTTTCCTTTGGTTTAACTTATTTCTTTCTTGATAAAATAGTTCGGAATATCATTACGCATCTTAAGTAAATTGCTTGCCTTGGTGGCAGTTCCTCATCTAGTATTTTTCTCATTTCTTACTGTTCTATTTATTTTTATCTATCGATATTCTATAGCTTATTTTGCACTGATGTGTAGTCATTATTTTCTTTTGTACTGAACTATAACCTTTCAATATTCTAACTTTAGAGTTTTAAATCCCAGGTTAGGATTTTCAAACTCCTTTCCAATAAGAAAACTTTATCTTATCATAACTGTACCAAAACAGATGCCGTTTGCAACTATTCTTATTCTTGTGTATTATTGGGTAGTACGTAGCTCTACACAATAAATCCCAAGTCAGTACTCTAATCTGCAGCTTACAGCACAAACATCAAGAATATTGCATAGTTACTATGATACATCCCAATAGAACAAACTTCCTCTTATCATATTTCTTTCAAATCCATTAATACCTTAAACTTATTTTAATTATGGTACCCACTGACATCTATCAGCAGTAATACCCTTACCCGCATCTAAGGTAGCTATATTACTATAACTTACTTTTAGGTTCTCTTTCCTTACATAATTAGGCTTAGTAATTAACTTTAGAAATTCTTGTGTGCTAGCAAATACTTTTCATTGACAAACTCTTTCAAAATTAATTTTAAAAAGACTAGTCACTAATATATCAAAATTTCTTTTTATACATATACATAGCTCAGTTAAGAATTAAGAAAATACCAGCAACCATACCAGAAGTCTCATCCTCGTCTCTCTATCGCATAGTGTATACTCTTACTGGAGCATCACCTTGTCCTGGTTGATTCATAGTATTCTGACTTTCAGGTGTACTACCCCTACCTCTACCTTTGCCTCTACCTTTGCCTCTACCAACTGTTGGTAAACTCTTCGGGGTAGAAACTTGGGCTGATCCTTCTGACGTGGTAAATGATCCATAACAGCGTGGACTTATGCAATCCTTAGCAAAATGACCAGTCCCTCCACAATTAAAACATGCTCCTATAGCTCTATAACATACTCCACTATGTGGTTTACCACAAGCCTCAGAAAGTCGATCCGATAGCATATTTCTGCGTCTATGTTGAGTTTGCTGATTGGATTGGGATGGTTTCTGTCTAGAAGATATACCTCTACCCACTTGCATTCTCAAGCTAGGCCTTAACCCAGCCTCAAACCTTTTACACCGGTCTCTGGGGGTGGAGACTAGGCTTCCAGCATAATGGCTTAGCCTTGAAAAATCCGCTTATACTCTACTGCAGTTCTATCCCCTTGCTTCAACCTTAAAAACTCTTGCAGCTTCATGTCTATATAAGTATCAGGGACCCACTTTTGCCGAAATTCCCTTAAAAAGTCTGCCCATGTGAGGACTGGTGGCTCTACCATACTATAGGGGATGGTCTTCCACCACTCATATGCATCCCCTTAGAAAAGTGATACTGAATATTCGAACTTCAACTCTTCAGCACACTGTAGTTTTCTAAAAACCCGTTCTATCCTCTCTAACCACTGTTCTGCTTCTAGTGGATTCACTATTCCTTTGAATTCTGTAGCTCCAAATTTCATTAATTTCTCATATTGCCGAGGCGGAGGCTATGGTTGTGTTACAGGTGTTTGTGTTTGTTCTTGAGGTGGCACATTTCCCACCATTTGTTGAAAGAACGTAGCCATCTGTTGTGCAAACTCAGCAGGGAACTGTGGTGCTTGAGGAGGAGCTGGAGTGGCTGACCTACTCACATTTTGGAGTGTTGGGGCTTCTCCTCGGGCCTTAGCCTCGACAGATTGCTCTACGAAATGATCTCTCTCCTCCATTCTGTTTTCCAAAAATTTTCTACTCTTTGATAACAAACATAAGGAGGTTGACCTCCATTAGTGCATATTCATGATGTAAATATGTCATATATATCAAACATTTGAGTAATTGTATTTACCAACAAAATATTTCAAATTCACAGTTCAAAATTTATTTTAAAACCTTGCTCTGATACCACTAAAACATGTCACACCCTACTCCTCGTAAGATGTAACATGTTCCCATAGTACACCTAATGAATTACCGTACTTCACCTACCGGTAACCCATTAAATATACTACAAGGGATTTTAAAACAATTTTCGTTCATTTTAGAATTGGTGAGTAAAAATTTTTCAATTATTAAAAACCTTCATTTAGAGTCCAAAAATAAATCAAATTTTTGGATATTTCTGTTATTTTTACAAAAATTTCGGCAGAGTGCCGTCTGTATTTTGAGAAAACAGTTCTTCAAAACCTGAAAATAAAAACACTCCCAATATATTTTTTAATCACAACTTCAATTGCAACCATCAAACTTCAAATCAACAGCAATAGCAACACTTCAATTCAAAATCTAAATTTAAAATCAAGAATTAATATCTCAAAACATTTCATAACTCATGCACATTATATTTTAAATCATTAATTTACAATCATAAGTTAATTTACAGATGCAAAATCTCAAAAATAATATTATTACAATTTTATCTGTACAACTGCTCAAATTACAAAGATACATATGCATACTATCATATTTACATCAAACTAAATTACAAGGGTATAGACAAATACCCGTACAAAAATTCTTCAATTGTACTCTTCTCTAACTGTAGCTGTAACACCCCTAAGTTCGGTAGTGCGTACTAATGTTCCGGTGACCAGTGTTGTCGGGGCAGCTAGGATGCCTAGAACTACACTTCGATATGAGTGAGGAGACATAAAATAATGAAGTACAAGAAAAGAAAATACAAGAAAAACAAAGGAAAAATAATAGCAAAGAAATGTAACTAAGTTAAGCGAGCCGAGAACCCTAGTGATGGGTGACCGCACCGGGAATTCACGGCGTGGACCGTTGACTAGCCCTGGACTGCGGGGAACCCTGGAAAATATTTTTAAGACTTAAATAAATATTTATTGAAGTATAAATATCATTAGAAATATCAAAGAAAAATTAAATAATTAGTACAAAGAAATGTGAGAAATCGAAAAACGGACAAAACCCTGTGTTACCGAAAAATCAGGAATGCAACCCGAACAGGGGCATTGTGGTCATTTGACACCCTGAGTTGTATTTTGAATGTCCATTAAAAATACATGATATTATATATGTAAAATGTCATGAAAAATTAAATTAGTGGTACAAAGTTTAAATAGCAAAAATGGGAAGCTTAATGTGAGAATTTGAAAAATTAAGAATAAAAAAATCATTAATTCTTACTTAGTGCTCCACTCACCTTACCTAAGTGGACCACTACACATTTTTGGGCAGAAACAAATCACCTTCTTCAACCTCCCAAGCCAGAACCAGCTGAATCATTTTCTTCTCTCAACTTCCTCCATGGCCGTCCATGGCAAAGCTCCATGCATGCATGAAGTAAGCCAATTTCTTCCTAAGTTCCTTCATCAAAGTTAGTCTACACCACTTGGGCAGCATTTAGGGAGTGAGAAAGGTAAGTTTTGATGAGTTTTTAAGAAGCTTCAAAAGTGGTAAGTTTGTGTTTTTTATTATTGTTTAATTAAAGTTTGTAAGGATGTTATGGGTGTTTGATTTATGGAGAGATTTTTGAAGTTTGATGTTGAATGGGGAAGTGTACTTTTGGCAGCCATGGAAACACTTTAAAGACAGTTTATTTTTGCTTGTAGATGGTGGATCAAAGGATTGATTAAATATACATGTGTGTAGGAAATTGATTGGGTGATGTATACTAAGTATATTGTGAATGTATACTTGAATTTGGAAGCTTGGAACTTTATTCAAAGTGATGTATAAATTGGCAGCCTGGTTTGGTGAACCATAAAGATTTTATTTCATGTTTGGCTTATGGAATAATGATGTTAAAATGTGTTGGTTGTTATGGCAGTTTGAGTGTGTGTATGGTGGTGTGAAGTGGGACATGTAAATGAGCATGTATAGGTGATTGAATTATTGTAAATTTGGTTTGAAAAATTCTGCAATTTATGGTGTATGTTGAATGTAATTGTAAGCTGCCAAAATGACCTATAATGTGTTTTGAATTATGTTTAGGTCATGATACAACCAGAATTGACTTGAATATTGAGTTTGGTAAGTGTTAAAAGTGGTCTTTGATGTGTATGAAGAAAATGTAATAAGGCAGTTTGCATTTTAGGCCTATAACTTTAAGTGTGTGGCTCCAATTGGCATGAGACCAATTGGAGGTGAAACTAGGCACAAAATGTGCCAACTTTCATGAAGGAAGCATGCCAAAATTCTGCTTGCAAGGTAGCTTGAAAAATGACCAAATCCGGATTAAGTGCAAATAAGGCCTGAAAATTGACCATTTGGGCAGAAGTTAGTGTATAGGCCATAACTCACTCAAAACAGGTCCAATTGACCTGAAATTTTGACCATGAATAGCTAAGACCTATATCTACAAGTCTTATGAAGACGCCAAAGCCCAGAAATGACCATAAGCAAGTCAAACAGCTTGCACAAGTTTGGGTCCAAAAACTGGCCGAACCAAAATTGACCTAAAATGACCTAAAGTGACCAATTTTGATGCACTTTGACCAGCAATAGTAAAATGACCATAACTTGGTCTACATAACTCAGAATGACCTGAAATTTTGCCCCGCGTTCCATAAGACATAGATCTACAAGTTTGTAGTTTTGACCAAAACCCGAAAACTGAGGGAACTAGGTCGTCCGGCTAGGTCAAACTAATATCCCGGAATCCAGCAAATTGCAAGATAACACAATATACATGGAAATGAGTTAGGTAAAATGTACCAACCCTAAAAGACTATCGAATGTGACATATTAGTAACACTAAAGCCTAATTTACCTAGAATGCATTGAGGGTCGATATATTAGGTTGATTAAGCAAATAATAGCATTCAGTAAATTATTTATCAAACATTATCGTTAGTGACAGTTTAATTAAGCACTGAAACACTTCAAATTGTGTTTCTCAGTTAGCAAAGACTCAGGGAAAGGGAAGGAAACACTGAGTCAAGGCCAGGAGACAGTTATCAGAGGTTTGTGCACAACAGTTATTTCTTTTAAATTTTTCAATTGAAATAAATTATGACTATTTGTATATTATTGTTTTCAATTATGGAAATGTGTTTGAATGGATACTTATTGCTTGAAAAGCATTGTAAATAGTTTGAAACTGTGGAAAAATTTATTTAGTGTGATTTGTGAAAATTTGAAGTTAATTATGAATTGTGTTGCCATTTTGTGAATGAATTTATGACTTTAGAAATTTATTGGATTCTCACGAATCATTTGAATAAAATGTTTGGAATTGATTTTGTGTTCACACTTAGCATGACAGTATCATATCATTCCTTCTCCATTTATGGGGTTGTGATCGTTTATTTTCCTTCTCCATTTATGGAGTCGTGATCGTTTATTTTTCTCCCTCTCTGGTTTACCAGTTGAGGTGATTGGATGAGTACTCATTATATAGCTAGCTCCCTTCCTCATTGATTTCGATTAGTGGGGTTGTGATTGCTTTGTCGTGGTGTACAATGCGGCATTGATCAAAAATTTTGTTTCATGGCTTAAGTTGTGAATGAATTGGCAACACTGTGTTCGTAAATTATTTGACTAAATTGTGTTATTATGAGATTTGATAATTTGTGAAATGGAGTTTAAATCCTTATTGACATTCACTGTCTTTTGAATTTAACTATGTTTTGATTACTGAGATTTATTGTGATATTGTGTTAAATTCCTTATGAAATTCATTGTCTTGAATTTAACTATGGTTTTACGTATCTATCATTTATATGATTTATGAACTGTGATTTAAAGTTGTATTTGGTTAATGTTGTGCACCACTGAGACATTGTCTCAGCGATAGCTTTTCATTGCTGTCGCAAGTAGACAGACAGACAGGGCAGCAGACTAGGCTGCTAGTATATCCAGCGAGAGATTATCGGGTATAATGAGTATACCACATTTTGCATTTTGTACTGTAATGTATGACCACTGTATGTACATAGTGTTCTTGGTTTTGAGCAGTTGTAAATTCAAATTGTACATTGAAGTTGTAAAATAATTATGAGTTATTTTGACTTGTAAAAATTGTATTATATTTCTTGTATCTCAGTCTTTGAAAAATTATTGTGGATTTGAGTTGAGAAATATGTTGAAGTTGAGATTTGGAAATATATTAAAGTGCTTTTTATAGGTTTTCTGAAGAACTGTTTTATCCAAAATACAGATGGCACTCTGCCAAAATTTTTACAGAAACTACTAATAGTTTAAATGTGTTAACTGTTTCAAGTCAGTTCACAAAAATTTTTAACACCTGTAAATAGTGCTCACCACTGTAAAATGAAGTAAGAAAAGTTTTAAAATCCCTTGTAGTGTATTTAATGAGTTATCAGTAGACGAAGTTGGTAATTTATTAGGTATACTACGGGATCATGTTATGCCTTACAGAGGGGTAGGGTGTGACAGTAGCAGCTCGCTCTGTTACTATGTCCTTTTCCCTATCTGCGACAGCAAGTTAAAGCTATTGTTGAGTATATAAATACTCAGTGGTACACAATAAAGCATAAAATGCAAAATATAAAACATTTATAAACAAATCATCATTCAAAAATCTCATAATCGCATTTCATAATTTTTTTCTCAAATCACATTTATAACAAATCATAATTTTCAAAGCTTAATACAGCACAACTTGATCAAATAATTTAATAAACATAGTGTTGCCAAAGAATTACACAACTTAGGCTATGACACAAAATTTTTTAATATGTCGTGTGTACATCATGACAAGGCAAACACCCTCACTAATCGAAATCAATGAGGGAGGTGGCTAGCTAGCTAATGAGTACTCGTCTAAACTTGCCCCTCAGACTGGAAAGCCAGAGAGGGAGGAAAGTGATCAAATATCAAACTCACCCCACAAGTGGAGGAGGAACATATTAGTATTGCCATGCCAAGTGTGAATTAAAAACAATTTAAATCAAGTTATTCAAACATTTCATACAATTCACAAATCATATTTCATTCCAAACTTTTCATTTTACAAAGTAGGTAACACACTATTTTTCAAATAAGATTTTCAAGCCATAACTAAATTCAAAACCATATTGTTCAAATATTTCATACAAATCAATAAATAATTTTCATTCCAAATTTCCATTGTAAAATAAGCAACACAACATTCTCGAAATTCATAATGAACAAAAAAAAAAACATTCACAATATATAACAAATCAATTTCCATTATGAAAACTATAATTTAAAATTTTTTGTGCACAAACATGACATGAGCCGCCTCTAGGCCTTGACTCAGCCCCTTATACCTTCCGTGTCTTTTTCAGCTGAAACACAACATTTATAGTGTTTCAGTATCTTATTTCACAATAAATCTAATAATTAATTCATAAATACTTAATTCTAGCCCAAATATGCTTAAACTAATATTCTTGGAAATTTTCATTTTGGAGTTACTATTCATGGTATTATTCAAGTCAATTTATTGACTTTCTAAGGCTTAATAGGTATGGGAATTCCAACTTCACTCACATACCACATTTTGGTCACTAAATTTGTTGGTTTTGGTTGTTTACTCAAATTCTAAGTCTTTTAGGCATATTTGCAAATTTTTAGTTTTGATGTCTTAAGTTGCACTGTTCCATTGGTCATTTTACTGTTAGAATTTGACAAAACTTTCTTCATAGAAAATGTTCCCTATTGTATTAAGTTTATTCTCCTTTTTGAATCACTCCAATTGGAGTTTTGTAGCTCAAGTTATAGCTATTTGAACCATGATTGCCGGATTAGACTTAACCCAGAATTCTGGGCAATTTTTGGTTCTGGTAGTTTTGGGTCACCAAATTTGGGTGGCCAAATGACTTGGTTAATGACATAGTTTGGGTTTATGTTCTTCATGAAAGTTTTAGTTCTATATCTCATCTAACCACTGGTAAAATTTTAGGTCATTTAGACCTGCCTAGCTCAAGTTATGACCAAATGAACAAACACTGTTTATTTGTCAGTTTGTACAGGGACAGACTGAGATTTTCCAAATTGAGTCAATTTATTCACTAGGTTTTAGTCACTTTTTAGGCATGCTTCCTGAATGAAAATTGTGTCATTTAGTGTCTATTTTCATTTGCAATTGGTCTCATACCAATTAGACTTGTAAAATTTCATTTTTGGTCCTTCAAAGTTGACTTGGTCATGCTGCCAGCAGCATGACCACACTCAATCCGAATTTGGCCTTAACTCCAACCATTCCAACACACTTCATTTGGTCACAAATAACCATTTCTCACTTCACATTAGGTCAAAGACATCATTTACAAATTTCTCACATTTTTGGTCTCTAAACCCTAATGTCCAAAACCCTAATTCACAACTCTTGCATTTAACCACATTTAATGCTTTTAACTATAATCACTAAGCTAATTGGGATTCATATACTCATTCAAATCCATCAAACCATACAAATATACTCCCATACACCTGCTGACCGAAATTTAGTTTGGTCCTCCACACATGTTTTTATTTCATTTCAAGTTTATTTACAAGTTAATCAAGCTATAAACATAACTAAATCAACTAACAAATCAAGTTTAGTTTACTAACCTTGTGTGCAGAATTTTCTTCTTCCTTTCCTTCAAGTTTTCTTTTCTTTCTTTCCCTTAGATCTTGTTTTCTAGTTGCCCAAACAAGTTTTATTTATGGTAGACTATTTTTTTATGGTGGGATTTTTGGTTCTTCAAGCTCACAATAGAGCTTGAATGGAGGTTTTGTGAGGGAGAGAGGCGGCAACCTTGCAAGAAGAAGATAGCTTTTTTGTTTTTTTTTTTCTTTTTCTTTTTTCTTTATGCCTTTAGTCTTATGGAAGACCAAAAAAATTAAATTAATTAAATATATTAATTATATTCTTTATGGCATCATGCATGATGTCATCTCCCTACACCTTTTTCATTTTCTTCTTTTTTTTTCTATTAGTTCTTTAAATTAATTCCCGACTCTGAAATTTTCTTTTCTCTGATTTTATTTGACAGTTAGGTCAGGAGTCAGCTCTCGGGGTCAATTGACCAAATTGCCCCTCGCCGGTTCAACCTGGTTTGCAAATAGTTCAATATTTCTTCCGGCTCCCTAACCTAATTATTGGACTGGCTTAAAAATTCTTTTTCATGATTTTCTCTTTTCTAATGTGTTTGTAATAGTCCTAAGGACCGCGGCATCACATTTTACGGTTTGAAATTTGAGTTTAAATCGACTTCGCAGTCATTCCCAAGAAGGTCACCCATCGCTGTGACTCTCGGCTCGTTTAACTTCTTATGTTCTATTTTTCTTATTTATACTTAACTAATTGGCAATCACTAATTATTCGTGTTTAGGGCTTTTCTAGGTATCTTAGATGTGGTTCTAATTCTCTTAATTGTCCGGACCGACACCGGTCACTGGAACAGTATAATTTACCAGGCTATGCAAATAGGGGTGTTACATACATCTTGATCTTACATCTTATAATTCCTACATGGAACTTGTACCCTCTCCAGAACTGAACTACAACTCTCTATCACACGCTACAATCCCATCTGGGATAATACTCCATAAGTCATCATTATCAATAATAACCTTTGATCCCTTTTGAAAAGATAGGACTATACCCTATCTTACTACAACAAAGGTACTACATTTGCCACCTTGCCAAAACCATGTCAAATTAATGACTCTCTTATCATATCATAGCTCTGTAAATCATCAATTCATAGTTCTGACCTTCCCTAGGTAGTAGGGTTATACTTTACACCTTACTGATACACATAAGATATACTATTCTCACTAAGCGCTAAGCAAAATGTCTGTCATATTGCAAAAATCATCCAAAATTCCATACCGAAGACCATATGGTCTCACTCTATAGATGTCACCTTTACTTTGCAACTAATCCGCAACCTCTGGTCTAATGGCAACTCTTGATGTAACTCGAGCTCATGATAGGGTAACCGAGTTACTGACTCTAGTTACCACCCAACTGTGACCTTTCAATATTCTAACTCTAGATCCCTAATCAGAAGTTCCCAACTCCTCTACATATATAAAACTCTGTTCTGGCATAATTGTACCAAAACAGAGGCCATCCGCAAACACCCTCATTATGAAGCACCATGGGGATGCATGCAACTCTACACAATAATCTCGTGTAGGTACTGTAATCTGCAGCTTACAGAGCAGACATCGAGAATATTGTATAGTTACTACGATATGTCTTGAGAAACTAGGTATCCTAATCTCTTATCTCTCTTGACTCTACTATTATCATAAACTTACTCTGACTGGGTCATCCACTAACAACTGCCAGCAGTGGTATCCTCACCCATATCTAGTGCAATTATACTATCAAAACTCACCTTTATGTACTCGTACCTAGCACCAAATAGGCACAACACTTAGACCCATACTGATAGAAATATAGTGTTTCTTGGAGAAAGTATTTCCATGGCAGACCTCAACATGTCTGCTAATTCTATTTCACACTTCTATGTACTTCACAAAAATCAAGACACTAACTGAGGCACTCTTATATTTCTCGAGATATAACGCAAAATCTAGAAATAAAGAATTACAGAAAAAGATGAAACAAAATCCTATACTCAGCATGTGACAACTCTAGGTGCACACTTTCCCATGAATCTAAAGCCTAAGCTCTGATACCACATTTGTCACGACCCAACCTATGGGCCAGACAGGCACTAGGACCTGGGCCCGCCTAAAGCCCTTGAGGCCTCTAATAAGCCTAACTATTCCTCAACGCAACTCTAAAGCCCATTTGGGCCCAATTTTAAGAATTCATCCGGACAGAGTCCAACCATAAAATGGACCATTTAACGAGGGGTTTTTGACTCGCTTGACCTGTAAACACAATATATAATAAATTGGGGAGCTCACCTCACCCTCCATATAATCAAAATATCATAAATCAAATGGGAGCTCAGCTCCCTCATCCAATCCCATCATGCATACAATTAATAATTTTACAGGTCCAACATAACTTTTTTAATACAGGCCCAAAATAAAAATAAGTGCTTCTAATACATGCAGAGTCTAAAATTTAACTTAATTGTGCAAAATACATTATATACTATTAATGGACCTGCGAAGAAGAAGAGCAGGTTAGCCACAATAAATAATCCCTCTGTAGCCTAGAAAAATATATGAACAGGACTGAGCGTTCGACTCAGAGAGTAAAATATCAATTTTAACCATAATCTCTATAACTATCTAAAGCTAATGCACCCTGTGGAGTGAAATGCAATATCGTCATAATTTTCATATCATAATAGAAAAAAGGCAATTTGGAGTACTCACACACCCAACACTATCAAATAATACATATATGGGAGCTGATATCCTATATGTTAGTAGTATGCCCTAGAGCATATCATTTAGTATGTATCTTGTATATGTTTTTATTAATAGAAGGCATTTCCACATTTCTGTTTACATAAGATATTTATGTGTAATAGAAAAGGTCCATTGGTATTTTGTTAGAAATTCTATTCTTAAGTTGTTAAGAATATGAGTGACAATATTTCTAGTACAAAGTACCATAAATAGGTTCACAATCGAGGATACTTCATAATAAGGACATGACTTATCTATAAAGATTGTATTCATGTTTGTTCCCAAGTTATTTATATGAGATATAAATAAGATGGAATGGTGAGTCTCATGCCATATGACAAACATGATAGGCACTTATAAATGATAAGTAGGCCGAACTAGTGACACTTATGATAAGCACTTGGAGTTTACTCTTGTCAATGTTTTATCATAAATCATATCAGTGCATATAATCTTTAGACTTGAGATAGCACAGTTATCTTGTATATAAGTAGTTTGAGTTTGATACTGCTTTCATACTTGTACTGTGTATGGGTATATGGGCATGTGTTGGCTCCTACTAGTTATATATGGAGGTAGGTGTTGATCAAGATGGAATCTGTTCTTCTAAGTAAATAGAGATAAAATCCTATGTTCATTTAATTGTTCTTGATATTTCAAGTTCCTGGCCAGGACAGATAGATTTAATCAGAAAAGATTTTCTGATGAGAAAATCTTTTTAATCAAGAACTGAAATTAAACGAGAACATAATATTCATAGCAAATGGAGTTTGACATAAACCATGACTCCAGCTTGAGTTGGGATTTTGTAACAGAGAGATTCTAGTGCATGATAACATATGATTATAGGTTCATTTAAGGTAAACCTTATTACTAATTGGGTGGCCATGGCATGCTATACTAGGTGTTAACCATGGTCTATAAGGTGTATAAAATGATTTAGAGAAATCATTTATGGTAAGAAAGAGTTCTGATGATATTAAGAGTTGATATCATATCTCATTGCCAATTAGTAATGAGCCTAGTAAGTCACACACATACACAAGTTATCACCTAATTAAATATGATTTAATTAATTAATTAAAAAGTTTAATTGATTAATTAAATAGGTTTGGTTTGCAATTAGATTGCAAAGTCCCTAGCATGACTTGAAACCAAATCTAGATTATTGGATGTATAGTATAAGTTAAATTTATATTTAAAGTGCTTAAATATGAATTTAATTAATGAGAAAATTAATTAATAAAGATTAATTAATTGATTTATATTTGATATAAATTGATTAGAATAAGAGAAATAATTATTTTGGGTTGAGAACTCAAAATTAAAACACAGGGGCATTTTGGTCATTTCACAAGGTGACATGTGGCACCATGAGATGGTGACACATGGCATTACACATAAGCTTGCCAAATGTCTTTTAATCATGTAAGATGATTAAAATTAAGATTAAATATAGGTTTGACACTTGGCACAATGTGTTTGGGTCAATTAAACCTAGAACCAATCAGAGGGTGACATGTGGCAAGGGTTTAATGTGTTGACCTAGCTATATAAGTGTTGTTATGAAAAAATAAAAAAAATAAAAACACAATTAGTAGCTCCTTATCCTTGGTGCTGCCACCCAAGAGTCTCCCTTCTCTTCCTCTTCATCTCTCATCTATTCTAAGAGATTAGCAAGCAATCTCTTGAATTAAAAATACTGGAAATCGTTTCTAGTGTCCTGTTTACATCTTTAATCTCTTAAAAGGTAGAACTTGATTTTCTAATTAATAGAAAAAGCTTTAGAAGCTATTCAAGGGCTGCCATAGGTGTTCTTAGTGTGGACAAGCTAGAGGGACAACATCTGGTGTCCTGAAGACGCATCCGAAAGGCACAAATACACTGCAGTGCATCAAGAGGTTAGTGTATTTATTCTTGATTTAATCTAGGGTTCTAAAATTAATCTGATTAATTTTAAAATCTTAAATGGCAAATACAGATCCAAAAACATATTAAAAGAGTTTTAATATGTTGTTTATCATTAAAATCAAATAGATAAAAATAAATCTTGCATGATGCATGTGACCCTAAGTGAAAATTTTTGAATTCAATGGTATAAACTTGTGTTTTTCACGCTTTTGCTCTTTCACTATACAGCCCTCTTAATCCAACCTCTGCCAGTGAGTGTCTCTCAAGTCAGACTTTCGCTTAATAAAACAAATGCGGAGTTCCAGCGAGTGTCTCTCAAGCTGTGTCTACCCTGAAGGATCAGGTCCCAGCGAGTGTCTCTCAAGCCGTGTCTACCCGTCCTGTCCATATCCAATACCATACCACACGCACGCACACACACACACTGCTCCAAATTACCACAAACAACATCAATGGCACTTCAACAACTATGAATGCAATATAAAATGTGCCTAGTGTTTAACTACATAGATACATATTTATAAGTGATGCATAGGCATGCTTGAACATATAATAATATTGAATTTATAATTAAAATTAATATTTTACTCATAGACTTAACCAAAGTTACTGCGGCGGCTGGGTGGAGAAGGAAGGCCGTCCCGGCTCACCTGACAATTTCATAGCAACTATTTAATATATTTGACTTGATATAAGCTTGGAAAAGACCAAAGATGTCCTAAGTCATGTCGAAAATCCAGCAGAGTTTCCCCTATACCTAGGACCTACCCAACCTGTAAAATGGTTCAAATAACACTTCTAAACTCAACTCATGTCTCATCATCATTATATGGCCCCTCCTAGGCCCTCCAAACCAAGCAATAGTCACAACATCAGACAACTCAATTATAAGACTTCAAAAATAATATTTTTCAAAAACTATCCAAAGTAACTTTAAAAATTCTATAAACCTGCCCTGCTTTCTTTGACAATATTATAAGGCTATTGCAATAGGAATCGTAATTTTCTTATCATCCACGAATATTTTATAAATTTTATTCTAATCCAGTACAAGGCAAAAATTGAGTAATATAGAGTTCGAGTTTATCTATGCCAAATCTGACAACTAGAACGCGTCCAAAACTTCTGAAAATAGTGGGGTAGCCTATAATCTTGACCTAGTTCTGAAATAGTTCCAGCAACTTATCTGCTCGGCCTGAAATTGCAAATCCGAGCGATGATCGAATTTTCACGAAATGAAAGTACGTACGCGAAGTCCACAATACCAGGGTTTGAATATATATATATATATATATATATATATATAATTTGAAAATTAGGGATGTTACATTATTTTAGAGAAAGCTTGGAATAACTTGATTACAACTGAACTGAGAGTCTCCTTATATAGACTTGAAGACTAACTTTTATAGGCAACCGGGTAGCAACCGGCTACCGACACTTAAAAGTAAAAGATTCACACTCAAAGTAAAAGATACACTTATTACATAATATGGCCGACAGGCTTTAATTTTTAATTATGGAGTTGTTGACAGATTGAGGGTTTGGTAGTCAGAGTCATCTGAGTCATCAATTCCAAAAAAATCCTTAGGCCATTATCCATGTTCTGTGGGAGAAGGTGGGTTAGCATTTTCGATGGCTTCACGGGCTTCAATGTCCATTGGGTCCTGGGAATCTTGCCAGATTGGAATAGACCAATCTATAGGTTCATTTTCAGGGGCTCGAATGGGTCTAAGGGACGTGCAGTTCACATGAGGAAGAGCTAGGGACTAGTAATTATTTATCTCACAGAGATGCTCAACCAGCTATCTTCTTAGTGGTTCCATAACACCTTTTTCTAGGATTGAGCCATCATATGTTCTCCACTCATATTCAGAATTTTGAGACCAAAAGAGTCCATCAAGCCTTCTGGAAAAGGGCTTGTGCATGATAAACATGGTTCTGATAGTGGGCTGAGTTTTAATGAGCCTTTCTTCAATTCCATGGACCTCTATCAGTCGTTTGAGGTTGTATTGCCATGCAGAGATGGGCTTAAACCATTCAAAGAACCTAAACAGGAGGGTCCTGTTTATGTTGTTGAGCGTATATTGATGAAGTGCTAAGAGAGGAAACTCTATACCCGTAGAGTACAGAGTGACCATACATCATAGGAGCCATAGTTCCTCGAGAATAAGGTCCCTGTCAGGATGAATGCTGAAGTAGGTTAAAAAAGGATTGTCAGGGATGAAGAGAGAGGAAAAAAGGAGTAATCCTCTCAAGGTATTTCTAGCACTCAAGTAATGGAACAAATGGTCTTTTGCAAATTGGGCTATCTTTGAGATGGTTGATTGGGAGAACGAGCTGGAGGGAAACTGTCTGTTGTGGGGATGAGAAAATCAGGGGTATCTAGAGAGGATGAAGAAACCATTAAGATTAAGGGGAATGTAAAATGTGATATGATGAGGTGAAGTTCTCTGGGTCTAGACAGGAGGTATGGGATTAAATTGTGCTTTCCCTTTATGTGCTGGACTGTGAATTTATACTTGGCGAACTAGTCCTTTAGCCTTAACAATTATGGTTCTGGAAGTGACTTATTCTTGAAGTCCAGAATCTTTGGGAAAGATGAGTTGTCCATGATTACAATGAAATGGTATCCAATGAGATGAAATCGAACTTTTTGATACCATTCTTGACAGCCATGATTTCTATATACACCGAGTGATAATGCTTTTGTGATTCTAGGAATTCACCACTAGCATGTTCACAAATCTATTTTTCTCCTTGAATTTCTTCAATATGGACAACACCTCAGTGGGTGTCACTGGCATTAGTTTAGAGCGTGCGATGCCCTGTACTAGGAATCTTAAGTGGTGGCGAATTTGAAGCCACTACTTTAAGAGCCTTGATTGCCTATATTTGTTCTTTTCCCCAAGGAGGTGCAGTATTCCTGAACATCTTTGAAAGCTTGCAAGTGTGAGTGGCGACATGAGGAATAAACTTTCTGATGAAATTGACAATGCCTAGAAATTGCTGTATTTGTTTTATCAGATTTTAAAATTAATCAGATTAATTTTAGAACCCTAGATTAAATCAAGAATGATTACACTAACCTCTTAATGCACTGCAGCGTGTCTGCACCTTTGAGATTCGTCTTCAGGACACCAGATGTTGTCCCTCTAGCTTGTCCACACCAAGAACACCTATGGCAGCCCTTGAACAGCTTCTAAAGCCTTTTATATTAATTAGAAATTCAAGTTCTGCCTTTTAAGAGATTAGAGATGTAAACAGAACACTAGAAACAATTCCTAGTGATCTTAATTCAAGAGATTGATGGCTAATCTCTTTGAATTGATAAGAGATGAAGAAGAAGAGATAAAAACCCTCAAAGTGGCGTGACAAAGGAGTGTGGCTGCTGGTTGTGTTTTATTTTCTCATAACAACACTTAAATAGCTAGGTTAACACATTAAACCCTTGCCACATGTCACCCTTTGATTAGCTCTAGGTTTAAGTGACCCAATCACATTGTGCCTAGTGTCAAACCTATATTTAATCTTGATTTTAATCATCTTACATGATTAAAAAACATTTTTCAAGCTTATGTGTTATGCTATGTGTCACCATCTCATGGTGCCACGTGTCACACTACAAAATGACCAAAATGCCCCTGTGTCTTAATTTTGAGTTCTTAACCCAAAATAATTATTTTCTTCTTCTAATCAATTTATATCAATTATAAATTAATTAATTAATCTCTATTAATTAATTTCTCATTAATTAAATTCATATTTAAACACTTTAAATATAAATTTAACTTATATTATACATCCAATAATCTAGATTTGGTTTCAAGTCATGCTAGGGACTTTGCAATCTAATTGCAAACCAAACCTATTTAATTAATCAATTTAAACTCTTTAATTAATTAATTAAATCATATTTAATTAGGTGATAACTTGTGTATGTGTGTGACTTACTAGGCTCATCACTAATTGGCAATGAGACATGATATCAACTCTTAATATCATCAGAACTCTTTCTTACCATAAATGATTTCTCTATATCATTTTATGAACCTCATAGACCATGGTTAACACCTAGCATAGCATTCCATGGCCACCCAATTAGTAATAAGGTTTACCTTAAATGAACCTATAATCATATGTTACCATGCACTAGAATCTCTCTGTTACAAAATCCCAATTCAAGCTGGAGTCATGGTTTATGTCAAACTCCATTTGCTATGAATATTATGTTCTCTTTTAATTCCAGTTCTTCATTAAAAAGATTTTCTTATCAGAAACTCTTTTCTGAATAAATCTATCTGTCCTGGCCAGGAACTTGAAACATCAAGAACAATTAAATGAACATAGGATTTTATCTCTATTTACTTAGAGGAACAGATTCCATCTTGATCAACACCTACCTCCATATATAACTAGTAGGAGCCAACACATGACCATATACCCATACACAGTACAAGTATGAAAGCAGTATCAAACTCAAACTACCTATATACAAGATAACTGTGCTATCTCAGGTCTAAAGATTATATGTGTCACACCCTACCCCTCTGTAAGGCATAACATGATCCCGTAGTATACCTAATGAATTACCAACTTCGTCTACTGATAACCCATTAAATACACTACAAGGGATTTTAAAAACTTTTCTTACTTCTTTTGCAGTGGTGAGCACTATTTACAGGTGTTAAAGACTTTGGTGAACTGAAGTGAAATAACTAACTCATTTGGTTTATTTGGAATTTCTGTAAAAATTTTGGCAGAGTGCCATCTGTATTTTGGATAAAACAGTTCTTCAGAAAACTGTAAAAAAAAACACTTCAATAATTTTCCAAATCTCAACTCCACATTTTTCTCAACACAATATATTTCTCAACTCAATTCCATAGCAATTTTTCAAAGTCTGAGATAAGGAAATATAATACAGCTTTTACAAGTCAAAACAGCTCATAATTATTTTACAACTTCAAGGTACAATTTGAATTTACAACTGCTCAAAACCAAAAACAATATGTACATACAGTGTCATACATTACAGTACAAAATGCCAAATGTGGTATACTCATTATACCAGGTAATCCCTCGCTGGATGTATATGCAGCCTAGTCTGCTGCCCTGTCTGTCTCTCTACCTGCGACAGCAATAAAAAGCTATCGCTGAGACAATGTCTCAGTGGTGCACAACATTAACCAAATACAATTTAAATCACAATTCATAAGTCATGTAAATAGTGGATACTTAAAATCATAGTTAAATTCAAGACAATAATGTCAACAAGAATTTAAACTCCATTTGTCAATATCACAATAATTTTCCATAAGTCAGATCATGTTTGAATTCAAAAGACAGTATATGTCAATGAGAGTTTAAATCAATTTCACAATCTCACAATACATAATAACGCAATTTAGTCGAATAATTTAAGAATACAGTGTTGCCAATTCATTCACAACTTAAGCCATGACACAAATTTCCGATCAATGCCGTGTTGTACACCACGACAAAGCAATCACAACCTCACTAATCGAAATCAATGAGGAAGGGACGCTAGCTATATAATGAGTACTCATCCGATCACCTCAACTGGTAAACCAGAGAGGGAGAAAAATAAACGATCACGACTCCATAAATGGAGAAGGAAAATAAACGATCACAACCCCATAATTGGAGAAGGAATGATACGATACTGTCATGCTAAGTGTGAACACAAAATCAATTCCAAACATTTTATTCAAATGATTCGTGAGAATCCAATAAATTTCCAAACTCATAGTTTCATTCATAAAATGGCAACCCAATTCATAATTAACTTCAATTTCCACAAAAACCATTTACAGTGCTTTTCAATCAATAAGTTTCCATCAATATCATTCAAACAATTTTTTCACAGTTTCAAACTATTCACAATATTTTTCAATCAATAAGTGTCCACCAAACACATTTCCACAATTTAAAACAAAGGATATGCAAATAGTCAATATTTATTTCCATTGAAAATAATTCAAAAGAAACAGTTGTTGTGCACAAACACAATTTAAAACAATAATATACAAATATTCAATATTTATTTCAATTGAAAAATTCAAAAGCAATAGCCGTTGTGCACAAACCTCTGATGACTGTCTCCCTGGTCTGGACTCAGTGTTTCTTTCCCTTTTGCTGAGTCCTTGTTAGCTGAGAAACACAATTTGAAGTGTTTCAGTACTAAATTAAACTGTCTCTATCGATGGTGTTTGGTAAACAATGCACTGAACTCAATTATTCACTTAATCACCTAATATACCGACCCTCATTGCGTTTTAGGTAAATTAGGTTTTAGTGTCGTTAATATGTCACATTCGACAAGGTTTTAGGTTTGGTATGTTTTACCAAAGTCATTTCCTTGCTTAGTGCATTTTAATGCAAATTGCTGGATTCCGGGACACTGGTTTGACCTAACCGGACGATCTAGTTCCCTCGGTTTTCGGGTCTCGGTCGAAACTACAAACTTGTAGATCTAGGTCTTATTGCACACGGTGCAAAATTTCAGGTCAATCCGAGTTAAGTAGACCAAGTTATGGTCATTACACTCTTGCTGGTCAATTGGTATCAAATTAGGTCATTTTTAGGTCAAATTGGTCAATTCTGGTTCGGCCAGTTTTTGGACCCGAACTTGTGCAAGCTTTTTGACTTGCTTATGGTCATTTCTGGGTTTTGGTGTCTTCATAAGACTTGTAGGTATGGGTCTTAACTATTCATGGTTAAAATTTCAGGTCAATTGGACCTGTTTTGAGTGAGTTATGGCCTAAACACTCACTGCTGCCCAATTGGTCATTTTTCAGGTCCTAATTGCACCTAATCCGAATTGGTCATTTTTTTAGGTCACCTTGCAAGCAGAATTTTGGTATGGTTTCTCAATGAAAGTTGGCACATTTTGTGCCTAGTTTCACCTCAAATTGGTCTCATACCAATTGAGGTTACACATTTAAGGTTATAGGCTAAAATGTACACTGCCCTTGATTACTTTGCTTAACACACATCAACTACACACATTTACTTTGCAATTTGTTTACTTCCCTACCAATCTGTTTTGGTACATTAACCACAGTATAATCTACTTTACATTGACATTATTTTGGGCAGATTATGTGACACCCCTTACCCGACTACAGTGTAGCCGAACAAGTTATGCCACTCAGTGTGCCGAGCACTCTATTTTATCTTAATTCATTTTTATTCTTCCTTTTGAATATAGCTTGTGAAATATAATTTATTTAAGCCATTTATCGAAATTATAATTTATTTGAGGTTCCGAAAGTTTTAAAGAAAATCCGGCGGAGTACCGGCTAAAAATGGAGAAAACCGTTCTTCGGAACCTGTTAAAAACACTTCCAATATTCACATTCAATCATTTCCAAACTCCAATATCAAAATCTCATAAATATTTCTCAATTTCAGTTCTCAACATTTATCAACCATTCATTTCTCAATCATTCATCCATCTCATATGATACCATGCATATATCATAGATAAACATTCACTTTTCCATTTACAACCACACTTTACCTTATTTACATGAATATCAAAATATATTACATAAGTTCAAATACATATGAGAAAATAAAATCAATTACAAAATACCAAAATGACATCTAGCGTCCTACCAATACACTGCTGACAGTGAGGTGACACAGACACTATGCAGAACTGTGAACTGTCTTACCAAATCTGTGGTCTACTGGCCCTCTGTCCAATCTTCAGTACCTACGCGTTGCAAAAGCGACGCGCTAAGCATAAAGCTTAGTGGTGCAAATAATAAAATAGAAAGAAATAATATGCAAATAACAATCATAATTTCTTAGCCATTGTGTTCATAAGAACTGAATAATTACCAACTTAATGTTTAGTCAAGGGCTAATTACGTTTTATGATATTAACTTCTTCATGAATTTTCAGTTTTCATTGTATTCTATCGTAATCATTCCTGATATTTAGTTTTCGTATTTTCTTCAATAATCAGTTCAATTACAGTTATACTTTTTCATGCCCAAGTAACCTATCTTCGACGATCGGATCGATAACGGTCGTTGGCACCGACACCGCGGTGCCTCGCCGTCATCATACCGTGGGACGCAGTAACGCCAACCACGTATAAAATCGATGGCTAAAAAGCCATGATATCACATAATCGGCATAAAAGCCATGGATACGGGCATAAAGCCATGAATACAGGCATAAAAGCCTTTCCTTTCGCAGTACTGCTAAAACAATACCCTATTGGCATGCCAAACTATCCAAACCAATCACATTAGGCCTACTAGGGCATTTTGCATATTTAAGTTTCACAATTTTTGGATTTCAAGTTTTCATGTCACTATTCATTTCATTAGTCAATTAAAATGTTGACTTTTGCATAAACAATAGGTACATTGATTTTAATACTCCCAACATACCACATTTTGTATTCAAAACTTGTTAGTTTTGGTCACTTTCTCAAAGTTTAGGTCATTTTGGCAAAATTGCCAAATTTTGGTTTTGGTGTCACTATTCACCTCATTGGTCAACAAAAATGTTGACTTTTGGATAGAAAATATGTACATTGACTTTGGCACTCCAAACATACCACATTTGGTGTTTAAAACTTGTTGGCATTAAGTGTTAATACCATTTCCAAGCATTAAACCAAAGGAGCAGATTTTTCAGTTTTGGTGAGTCAACTTCACTGTTCCATTGGACACTGTTACTGTTGGAATTTGAAGAAATGTAAAACATGAAAGTTGTTCCTTATTTTGTCTAGTTGAATTTCCTTTTTTGAATCACTCCATTTGGAGTTTTGTAGCTCCAGATATGGCTCAAAAACCCAAGCTGTCCGGATATGCATTCTGCAGAAATTTACCATATCTACAGTGCATGAACAGTAACTTGAGTCACTTGGTTGAATGGGTTCTGGCCATAATTTGGGGTAGTTCCTTCATGAAAGTTGTTTGTCTATGTCTTAACTTGTTGCTGTAAAAATTTCAGGCCAATTGACCAAATCTACAGTGAGTTATGGCCAAATGAACGATTCATGTTCATTTGGTCGATTCTGCAGAGGCAGTTTCAGGGTATCCGGATTGGGGCCAAGTTTTGGTCCTCTTGCTTTGGTCTTTTGGGCATGGTTTCTTCAGCAGAAATGTGCCATTATAAGCCTAGTTTCATGTCCAATTGGCCAAACACCAATTGGACTAGCACAGCCCAAGTTATGGCAGTGCAAAGGGACTGAATTTTCAGTCCCTATGTCTTGCCCTAGGGCGCTTGCAACCTCACTTTGCAATCTCATTTTTCAGTCCATTTGTTGGTCAATCTACCTAAAATAGTCACTAATTGACCACTAAAATGTCCATTACTCAATTCAAATGCCAAGTCCAATTTTCACCCTTAAAACCCTAGCTTCCAATCCATGAATCATGCAACACATCCCAATTAAGGTCATCAATCATTCATATGTCATTATCTAAGCTTGTATTTAGATTTTAGCCCAATAAAACTCATCAATTCCTCATCCTATAAGTGCTGGCCAAAATTTGCTTTTCAATTTCACACATGATTTTCTTCAATTTCTTAATTATTTATTCATATTCAAACTAAATTTCAATAAGTAAACAAGATTAGGAAGTTAATATGCACTAACCTTTTTGAAACCAACCTTGAGCTTGTTATTCTTCAAGATTTCTCCTAGAACCATAATAATCATAATCAATTATAACTTCACTTTCCTAAATTAAATATCCAATAAAAATTCAATAGTATTTCCCTTAAATTGGACTAAACTCCCATCATAAATCTTAAATCCACAACCCATTAATACCCAATCTGGCAGCTTGTGCATTCAAATTTATATATAATGATCTAACCGTTAGATAAATCCCAAATTTATACCATATATTCAAGACATCCCTATACAATATCAGTAAAAATTTCAGCATCAAATCATCTCTATATCATGAGATATCAAAACATTCATTCAACCCTTCACAATCTGAATTTTTGCAGAAATCAGTCTTACTCAGACAGCTCATGCAAAATAATTTATATCTCATAAACCACAAGTCTAAAATTCACCAAATTTTAACACAGCAGCCTCAACATCCCAAATATCATTTGTACCAAATTTCATAATTTTATAAGCATCCTAACTATTTATTTTTCTCAAATTTCAGTAGCCAAAATTCAGAATTCAACCTACAGACAGCCTGTGTTCAACAATATGTTTCTCCAAATCCAACCGTTGAACAATCACCAAATTTTTACCATAACTTCCACACATACATAGCTTAAACATATCTAAAAATCAGCCTTAGATGTTGAGCCAAACTCACCTGGACGGAAAAGAAATATGCTGCCCTGCTGAACCCCTATTTCTGCTACTTCTCCTTCTCCTTCTTCCTTTCTTTCTTTCTTTCTTTTCCTTTTCTCTCTCTTTCTCTCTTATTCCAGCCCGTATGAAGAAGGAAACTGCTGGTTCTTTTGTTTTTTTATCTCATTTTAAGTTCATTTTATCTCTTTTTATTAGTTTTGTCAAGTGGTGATTGGGTGGGAGTAAGTGAGTGACATCATGTGATGTCATTATTTGCTTAATTTTTAATTTTTCTTTTCTTTTCTTTTCTACCACATTTCAATTTAATTTTTAGCAATATTTATTCATATTTAAGATCATAATAATTATTTACTTAACTGGACAAGTCGGCCAAAAATCACCTCTGAAGGCGAAATGACCAAAATGCCCTCCGCTTGGCTTAACGGGTCAAAATTGTCTGTACCGATTGAAAAATTTTTCTAAATATTTTCTTGGCATTCTAATGCCATAGGAACCTCAATGACCCATCTCTGGAGTCCCAAAAATTATTTTATGATTTTCCCCTGTCTAGGGCTCCTCGCTATAGAACCGCAACTTCCTCCTGATTACCCATCGCTGGGCACAGCTCTTTTAACTTAATCAGATTTTTATTTCTAAAATTTTTACTAAATTTTTTCATTAATATTTGAGTTAATTATGGTCCTCACTTAAATTTAATTATTTTTCCGGACGTTCTAATCGTCCGACCGACACCGTCACCGAATAAGAGATCGTATGGAATTGCTACCGGAGGATGTTACAACTCTTCCTTCTTATAAAAATTTCGTCTCGAAATTTCTCGGGTGTAGGTATCTAAAACAATTCTTTTACCTTTCTATTGCTCCCTCTGTCTACTTCTTTTATATATATGGTACTATTTAGTTTTTTTTTTTTTTTTCGAATCTATCATTATACACTTAGGCATATCAGAAGGGAAGGATACTTTACCTTAAATTCGCATTTGGGGCTTCTTGCTCCTCTCCGGCTTGGTGACATTTGGAAGTGGTGTTACTGTTGTACTTGGTCCTTCCACGGCCTCTGTTTGGGTCCGTGGTATATTCCTCTTAGGACAATCTTTCAGACGATGGTCTGTGGCCCCACATCTATAACAGGCTCCAGTCAATCCCCTACATTCACCTTTATGCCACTTGTTACAATGGCCACATTTTCTTGCTAATCCTGGCGTACTCACTATTAGTGTTTCTGGTTGATCTCTTCTGGGTATAGGCCTAGGTCTAGATCTCCTATTTTGATCAGATGTCTGACTTGACTGTTCTCTCGGCCTCTTATTACTAGATTGTCCAAATTTCCTCTTTTGCTGATCACCACTCCTCTTCTGTTCCTCTTCGTGAACACAGCTAATATATTTCTTTCTGAACTCTATCAGAAAGAATTTCCAAGTTATGTCTGTTGGTGGCACTACCTTGGTTACGACATCCCACCATCGATATGCAGCTTCTTGTAACAACGAAACTGCACACTCCAAACTCTGTTCTGGTGTGCAATGGAGCTGCTGCAGGACTCTTTCAGTCCTTTCTAACCAATACTTAGCCGCTGCAGAATCGTCTTCCTTTCTACCATTGAAATCTACAGCTCCATATTTCCTAATTTTTCCAAGAGGTGATTTCTGCTGAGATAGTGGTGGAATAACCCCAGTCATCTGTCGAAAGAATCCAGTCATCTGCTCAAACAAGGCCTGTTGGGGTTGTACAGGCACCTCTTGCACTGGTGGAGCAGGATCTCCCCGATTTTCAATATTACTACCAGTCGGAATACGGCTTACTACTTCTTCTTCTACTGCCCTCTGCGATTCTGAGTCCATACCATAACCTAAAATAATCAAGAAAACAGATCTGCATTAGTGTCACCTTGACTCATATGAATGCAATGCATGATATGCAATCTATCTAGGTCTAGAAACGCCTAAACCGCGCTCTGATACCACTAAATGTGACACCCCTTACCCGACTACGCAGTAGCCAACAAGTTATGCCACTCAGTGTGCCGAGCACTCTATTTTATCTTAATTCATTTTTATTCTTCCTTTTGAATATAGCTTGTGAAATATAATTTATTTAAGCCATTTATCGAAATTATAATTTATTTGAGGTTCCGAAAGTTTTAAAGAAAATCCGGCGGAGTACCGGCTAAAAATGGAGAAAACCGTTCTTCGGAACCTGTTAAAAACACTTCCAATATTCACATTCAATCATTTCCAAACTCCAATATCAAAATCTCATAAATATTTCTCAATTTCAGTTCTCAACATTTATCAACCATTCATTTCTCAATCATTCATCCATCTCATATGATACCATGCATATATCATAGATAAACATTCACTTTTCCATTTACAACCACACTTTACCTTATTTACATGAATATCAAAATATATTACATAAGTTCAAATACATATGAGAAAATAAAATCAATTACAAAATACCAAAATGACATCTAGCGCCCTACCAATACATCACGACAGTTGAGGTGACATGCACACTATGCAGAATCGTGAACTGCCTTACCAAATCGTGGTCTATCGCCCTCTGTCCAATCTTTCGCACTACGCTGCAAAGCGACGCGCTAAGCATAAAGCTTAGTGGTGCAAATAATAAAATAGAAAGAAATAATATGCAAATAACAATCATAATTTCTTAGCCATTGTGTTCATAAGAACTGAATAATTACCAACTTAATGTTTAGTCAAGGGCTAATTACGTTTTATGATATTAACTTCTTCATGAATTTTCAGTTTTCATTGTATTCTATCGTAATCATTCCTGATATTTAGTTTTCGTATTTTCTTCAATAATCAGTTCAATTACAGTTATACTTTTCCATGCCCAAGTAACCTATCTTCGACGATCGGATCGATAACGGGTTGTTGGCACTGGACACCGCGGTGCCTCGGGCCGTCATACCATGGGACGCAGAACGTCAACCACGTATGCAGTCAGTATGGCTAAAAAGCCATGATATCACATAATCGGCATAAAAGCCATGAATACGGGCATAAAAGCCATGAATACAGGCATAAAGCCTTTCCTTTCGTAGTACTGCTAAAACAATACCCTATTGGCATGCCAAACTATCCAAACCAATCACATTAGGCCTACTAGGGCATTTTGCATATTTAAGTTTCACAATTTTTGGATTTCAAGTTTTCATGTCACTATTCATTTCATTAGTCAATTAAAATGTTGACTTTTGCATAAACAATAGGTACATTGATTTTAATACTCCCAACATACCACATTTTGTATTCAAAACTTGTTAGTTTTGGTCACTTTCTCAAAGTTTAGGTCATTTTGGCAAAATTACCAAATTTTGGTTTTGGTGTCACTATTCACCTCATTGGTCAACAAAAATGTTGACTTTTGGATAGAAAATATGTACATTGACTTTGGCACTCCAAACATACCACATTTGGTGTTTAAAACTTGTTGGCATTAAGTGTTAATACCATTTCCAAGCATTAAACCAAAGGAGCAGATTTTTCAGTTTTGGTGAGTCAACTTCACTGTTCCATTGGACACTGTTACTGTTGGAATTTGAAGAAATGTAAAACATGAAAGTTGTTCCTTATTTTGTCTAGTTGAATTTCCTTTTTTGAATCACTCCATTTGGAGTTTTGTAGCTCCAGATATGGCTCAAAAACCCAAGCTGTCCGGATATGCATTCTGCAGAAATTTACCATATCTACAGTGCATGAACAGTAACTTGAGTCACTTGGTTGAATGGGTTCTGGCCATAATTTGGGGTAGGTTCCTTCATGAAAGTTGTTTGTCTATGTCTTAACTTGTTGCTGTAAAAATTTCAGGCCAATTGACCAAATCTACAGTGAGTTATGGCCAAATGAACAGTTACTGTTCATTTGGTCAATTCTGCAGAGGCAGTTTCAGGGTATCCGGATTGGGGCCAAGTTTTGGTCCTCTTGCTTTGGTCTTTTGGGCATGGTTTCTTCAGCAGAAATGTGCCATTATAAGCCTAGTTTCATGTCCAATTGGCCAAACACCAATTGGACTAGCACAGCCCAAGTTATGGCAGTGCAAAGGGACTGAATTTTCAGTCCCTATGCTGCTGTCCTAGGGCAGTTTGCAACCTCACTTTGCAATCTCATTTTTCAGTCCATTTGTTGGTCAATCTACCTAAAATAGTCACTAATTGACCACTAAAATGTCCATTACTCAATTCAAATGCCAAGTCCAATTTTCACCCTTAAAACCCTAGCTTCCAATCCATGAATCATGCAACACATCCCAATTAAGGTCATCAATCATTCATATGTCATTATCTAAGCTTGTATTTAGATTTTAGCCCAATAAAACTCATCAATTCCTCATCCTATAAGTGCTGGCCAAAATTTGCTTTTCAATTTCACACATGATTTTCTTCAATTTCTTAATTATTTATTCATATTCAAACTAAATTTCAATAAGTAAACAAGATTAGGAAGTTAATATGCACTAACCTTTTTGAAACTAACCTTGAGCTTGTTATTCTTCAAGATTTCTCCTAGAACCATAATAATCATAATCAATTATAACTTCACTTTCCTAAATTAAATATCCAATAAAAATTCAATAGTATTTCCCCTTAAATTGGACTAAACTCCCATCATAAATCTTAAATCCACAACCCATTAATACCCAATCTGGCAGCTTGTGCATTCAAATTTATATATAATGATCTAACCGTTAGATAAATCCCAAATTTATACCATATATTCAAGACATCCCTATACAATATCAGTAAAAATTTCAGCATCAAATCATCTCTATATCATGAGATATCAAAACATTCATTCAACCCTTCACAATCTGAATTTTTGCAGAAATCAGTCTTACTCAGACAGCTCATGCAAAATAATTTATATCTCATAAACCACAAGTCTAAAATTCACCAAATTTTAACACAGCAGCCTCAACATCCCAAATATCATTTGTACCAAATTTCATAATTTTATAAGCATCCTAACTATTTATTTTTCTCAAATTTCAGTAGCCAAAATTCAGAATTCAACCTACAGACAGCCTGTGTTCAACAATATGTTTCTCCAAATCCAAACGTTGAACAATCACCAAATTTTTACCATCACTTCCACACATACATAGCTTAAACATATCTAAAAATCAGCCTTAGATGTTGAGCCAAACTCACCTGGACGGAAAAGAAATATGCTGCCCTGCTGAACCCCTATTTCTGCTACTTCTCCTTCTCCTTCTTCCTTTCTTTCTTTCTTTCTTTTCCTTTTCTCTCTCTTTCTCTCTTATTCCAGCCCGTATGAAGAAGGAAACTGCTGGTTCTTTTGTTTTTTTATCTCATTTTAAGTTCATTTTATCTCTTTTTATTAGTTTTGTCAAGTGGTGATTGGGTGGGAGTAAGTGAGTGACATCATGTGATGTCATTATTTGCTTAATTTTTAATTTTTCTTTTCTTTTCTTTTCTACCACATTTCAATTTAATTTTTAGCAATATTTATTCATATTTAAGATCATAATAATTATTTACTTAACTGGACAAGTCGGCCAAAAATCACCTCTGAAGGCGAAATGACCAAAATGCCCTCCGTTTGGCTTAACGGGTCAAAATTGTCTGTACCGATTGAAAAATTTTTCTAAATATTTTCTTGGCATTCTAATGCCATAGGAACCTCAATAACCCTTCTCTGGAGTCCCAAAAATTATTTTATGATTTTTCCCCCGGGTCTAGGGCTCCTCGTTGCGAGAACCGCAACTTCCCTCCGGTTACCCATCGCTTGGGCACCGGCTCTTTTAACTTAACTGTATTTTATTTCTAAAATTTTTACTAAATTTTTCTCATTAATATTTGAGTTAATTATGGTCCCTCACTTAAATTTAATTATTTTTCCGGACGTTCTAACTGTCCGGACCGACACCGGTCACCGAATAAGAGATCGTATGAATTGCTACCGGGAGGATGTTACAACTCTTCCCCTCTTATAAAAATTTCGTCCTCGAAATTTACTGGGTGTAGGTATCTAAAACAATTCTTTTACCTTTCTATTGCTCCCTCTGTCTGCTTCTTTTATATATATGGTACTATTTAGTTTTTTTTTTTTTTTTTCGAATCTATCATTATACACTTAGGCATATCAGAAGGGAAGGATACTTTACCTTAAATTCGCATTTGGGGCTTCTTGCTCCTCTCCGGCTTGGTGACATTTGGAAGTGGTGTTACTGTTGTACTTGGTCCTTCCACGGCCTCTGTTTGGGTCCGTGGTATATTCCTCTTAGGACAATCTTTCAGACGATGGTCTGTGGCCCCACATCTATAACAGGCTCCAGTCAATCCCCTACATTCACCTTTATGCCACTTGTTACAATGGCCACATTTTCTTGCTAATCCTGGCGTACTCACTATTAGTGTTTCTGGTTGATCTCTTCTGGGTATAGGCCTAGGTCTAGATCTCCTATTTTGATCAGATGTCTGACTTGACTGTTCTCTCGGCCTCTTATTACTAGATTGTCCAAATTTTCTCTTTTGCTGATCACCACTCCTCTTCTGTTCCTCTTCGTGAACACAGCTAATATATTTCTTTCTGAACTGTAACACCCTCCCGGTAACCACTCCGTACATTCTACTGTTCCGGTGACCGGTGTCGGTCCGGACAGCTAGAACGTCCGGAAAAATATTTAAACTAAAGTTAGGAACCCTAATTAACTCAAATATTAATAAGAAAAATTTAGTAAAAATTTTAGAAATAAAATACAACTGAGTCAAACGAGCCGGTGCCCAAGCGTTGGGTAACCGGAGGGAAGTTGCGGTTCTCGCAACGAGGAGCCCTAGACCTGGGGGAAAAATTATAAAATAATTTTTGGGACTCCAGAGAAGGGTAATTGAGGTTCCCATGGCATTAGAATGCCAAGAAAATACTTAGAAAAATTTTTCAATTCCAGACAGATAATTTTGACCCGTTAAGCCAAACGGAGGGCATTTTGGTCATTTCGCCTTCCGAGGTGATTTTTGGCCGACTTGCCCAGTTGAGTAAATAATTAATATGACATCAAATATGAAGAAATATTACTAGAAATGAAAATTGAAATGAGTAGTGGAAGAAAAGAAAAGAAAATGCAAAAATAAGGCAAAAATGACATCATTTAAAAAGTTGGACCAATCACACTTAAGCCATTGTTTGACTAACCATTAAAAGAGATAAGAGAAGACCAAATTCAACAAAATTTCAGCAGCCATCCTTCTCTCCTTAGTGCAGCCAAAACGTGAACCTCTCTCCCTCTCTCAAACTCCATTAAACCTCACTTCTCAAGCTTAATTTCTCCCTTGTTTCACCACAAAACCCTAACCTCTCTTCATTAAAATTTTACTCCACACCTTAAACAACCTTTTGGCAGCCTTGAAAGTGAAGGAAAGTGAAGTTTAGAGGTGGGAAAAATCTGCCCTAAGTGAGGTTAGTGCTACAAACTTCATTCTCCTTCTTTTAATCTTAGTTAGAATATCATTTGAGCTAAGAAATTTTAAAGAATTGAAGTAAATTACATGAGTTATGGTACTTTAAATTTTCAGCAGCCCTATGGAAGTATGAGGTTGATTGTTTTGATAAATTTAAAGTGGCTAGAAATGATGGTTAAAGTATTAAAACACATGGACATTAAACTAAGTATGTTAATTAAGTTCATGAGTAAATTTAGTTGGATATTAGGGTTTGGAAGGGTGAAAATGTGAATTGGCTTAGGAAATTGTTAGGGCACATTGTAATGGTCAATTAGTGACCATTTTAGATATGTTGACCATAAATGGGACTGAAAAATGCTATGGCAAAGTGAGGTGAAATCTGCCCTATGGACAGCAGCATAGGGACTGAAATTTCAGTCCTTTGCACAGCCATAACTTGGGCTGTGTAAGTCCAATTGAATTTTGGCCAATTGGACATGAAACTAGGCCTATAATGGCACATTTTTGCTGAAGAAACCATGCCCAAAAGACCAAAGCAAGAGGACCAAAACTTGGCCCCAATCCGGAACCCTGAAACTGCCTCTGCAGAATTTGACCAAATGAACAGTAACTGTTCATTTGGCCATAACTCACTGTAGATTTGGTCAATTGGTCTGAAATTTTTACAGCAACAAGTTAAGACATAGACAAACAACTTTCATGAAGGAACCTACCCCAAATTATGGCCAGAACCCAGTCAACCAAGTGACTCAAGTCACTGTTCATGTTACTGTAGATATGGTAAATCTGCAGAATTTGAAATCCGGCCAGCTTGGGTTTTGGGCCATATCTGGAGCTACAAAACTCCAAATGGAGTGATTCAAAAAAGGAAATTCAACTAGACAAAATAAGGAACAACTTTCATGTTTTACATTTCTTCAAATTCCAACAGTAACAGTGTCCAATGGAACAGTGAATTTAGGGCATCAAAACTGAAATTTTCTGCTAGTGTGGGTTACACTTTGAAATTGCATTAACACTTAATGCCAACAAGTTTTAAACACCAAATGTGGTATGTTGGGAGTGCCAAAGGCAATGTACACATTTTTATTCTAAAAGTCAACATTTTTGTTGACCAATGATGAATAGTGACACCAAAAAAGTTGAAATTCACAAATTGACAAATTTAAGAGTTTCAAATGCCCTAGTATACCTAACAAGATTGGTTTGGATAGTTTGGCATGCCAATAGGGTTCCGTTAGCAGTACTGCACATGGCAACAATGCCATTCTGTGATTTCATGGCTTTTAGCCATTCTGACTTTACATTGAGACTTGGCCTTGTGCCTGACATTATTTACAGCTTGTTAGCTGTTCTGTTGCACACCGAGAGATGCATATGCAACCAATGGTGTGACGGCCCGAGGTACTAGGTACCCAGTGCCAGTCTACCCGTTATCCAGTCCAGTCGTCTAGTGTAGGTTACTTGGGGCAACCAAATGAATAAAAGTGAACAAAGTTAATGAATTAATGAATATACCAAAATCAAACAAAGAAAGCATACACTTTGCATACACATTTATTTTTTTGCTATTTTCTTCTATTATATTATTGCACCACTAAGCATTATTGCTTAGCGCGTTGCTTTTGCCACGCGTAGGTACTGGAGATCCCGATCGTGAGCCCAGTAGACCACGATCAGGTGAGTCCATCCGATTACGCTCGATTGTGTCTGTGTCACCTCACTACCTGCAGTGCATCGGTAGGGCACTAGGTGTCAGTTTGTCATTTTGATATTTTGTAGTAGATTTGTATTTTCTCATATGTATTTGATCTCATGTAATATATTTTGATGTATATGTAAATTATGAAAATTGTATATGTTAATGGAAAAGTAGATGTTTACTTGTGATTTACATGCGAACATCACATGTGAATGATGAATGAAAATGGAAATTGAAATGTGGAAATCATGATATTGAATTTGGTGTTGATAATGAATGTTTGAGAAATATTGTTGAGATTTTGGGATATTGGAGTTTGAGATGATGAAATAAAAGTATTGGAAGTGTTTTTAACAGGTTCCGAAGAACGGTTTTCTCCATTTTTAGCCGGTACTCCGCCGGATTTTCTTAAAATTTTTCGGAACCTTAAATGCATGATACTTTTGATAAATGGTTTAAATAATTTGTATTTCATAAATTATGTGCAAAAGCATTTTCTAAATTAAGTGAGAAATATTAGAGTGTGCCGGTACACCAGGTGGCATTACTTACTCGGGTATACTGTACACGGGTAAGGGGTGTCACATTTAGTGGTATCAGAGCACGGTTTAGGCGTTTCTGGGCCTAGATTGAGTCCATACCATGCATTGCATTTGTAAGAGTCGAGGTGACACTAATGCAGATCTGTTTATCTTTCTTATTTTGAATAGGATATGGATCCTTCCTCTCAGAGAGCCGTTGAGGAGGAAGTGGAGAGTCATGCTCCACCTGCAGCAGCTGAGACTGGAGGCATGAGAGAATCTGCTCCGCCAGCTCAAGCAGAGCACTTTCGGCCTCCACAAGACATGTTCAAACAAATGGCCCACTTCTTTAGACTGATGGCTGGGGTTATGACAGCTCCAACACCACCTCCACCAGCTCCACATAAGAAGTCACAACTGTAATGGTTATGAAAATTTGGGTGTGGACTTCTATGGCAAGAGAGAAGATGACTGCATTGCGGTGAGAATTGGTTGAACCGAACGGGCAGAGTCTTAAAACAACTCCACTGCACCCCAGAGCAGAACTTAGAAGCTGCTATATCCTTGTTACAAGACGATGCCTACGGATGGTGGGACACTGTGTCCAGTGAAGTGCAGCCCGAAGCTGTAACTTGGGACTTCTTCCTCTCTGAGTTCAAGAAGAAATATGTGGGTACTGTATACCTGGAAGAGAGAAGAAGGGAATTTATTAACCTGAGGCAGAGACAATTGTCAGTGGCTGAGTATGAGAAAGAATTCGTCCGATTAAGCCGCTACGGAAGGGAGATAGTCCCTAATGAGGCTGAAAGGTGCAAGAGATTCGAAGAGGGACTGAATGACAATATCAAGATACAGCTCACTGCCTTGGGAATCACAGAATTTAGCAAGCTAGTGGAAGCTGCAATAAGGGTTGAAAAAGTGAGAATCAATGAGCAGACCAGAAGGGAGAGACAGCAGAAGAGGGGACCAGGTCAGTCTAGTTCCACCCCTGGATTTGGGAAGAAGTTTAAGGGTCCTCCTGCACAGAGTTCGGGTCAGCCACAGGGTCAGGGTCAGTCTCAGGGGCCCAGGCCACAGTTCACCCCTAGGAGAGGTCAGTCCACACCATCAGTGGGCAGCTCTCCAGGGATGGGGTTCAGGGGACCAGCCCCAGCATCTTCTGCGTGTCCACACTGTCAGAAATGGCACAAGGGAATGTTGAGAGTGGCGGTGCTTGCTTGAGATCTGGGTCGACAGAACATCAGCAGAGGAACAGCCCACCCAGAACTACTACATTGCTCCGACACAAGTAGAGCCGCTCACTGCACCACCAAGGGTAGAAGGTGCAGTAAATCCGGCCGTGGGACCATCTCGAGGCCTACATCCGAGCAGCAGAGAGGCGGATAATAGACCACCTGCCAGAAATTATGCCTTGAGAGCTCAGGAGGAACAAGATGCCCCGGACGTCATCAGGGGTACGTTCTCCCTCTACAATACTCCTGTGCATGCATTGGTGGATCCAGGATCCACTCATTCTTACATTTGCATCAACCTACCCATAGAAAGGGGGATATTGGTAGGGGAGAGTGACCAAGACATTCTGGTCACTAATCCATTGGGCCACAGTGTGGTAGTGAACAAAGTATACAAGGGTTGCGATTTGTGGATTCAGGGGTATGAATTCTTGGCAGACCTAATTGAGTTGCCCTTCCATGAGTTTGACGTGATATTGGGAATGGATTGGTTGTCACGTCATCAGGCAATAGTTGATTGCAAATTGATGAGAATTTCTCTAAAAACTTCAGAGGGTAATGAGATCACAGTTGTGGGGGAAAGGACAGATTTCCTGTCCAATGTCATCTCGACCACGATTGCAAGAAGAATAATGAGAAAAGTTGTGAAGCCTACCTAGCACATGTGGTGGATACTAGGCAGGCTAAGCCAAACCTGAGTGACATACCCACAGTGAGAGACTTCCCAGAGGTATTTCCTGAAGAGTTGCCTGGTTTGCCACCAGAAAGGGAAGTCGAATTTGCCATTGAGACACTGCCGGGTACAGCACCCATTTCCATTGCTCCTTATAGGATGGCACCCACTGAGTTGAGGGAGTTGAAAACTCAGTTGCAAGAGTTGCTTGATAAGGCGTTCATACGCCCCAGTGTGTCACCGTGGGGAGCTCCAGTGCTGTTTGTGAAAAAGAAGGATGGGACTTTGAGACTATGCATCGATTACCGACAGTTAAACAAAGTGACTGTGAAGAACAAATATCCGTTGCCTAGAATTGATGATCTGTTTGATCAGTTGAAGGGAGCAGGAGTATTTTCCAAGATTGATCTCAGATCAGGGTATCATCAGTTGAGGGTGAAGGATGCAGATGTGCCAAAGACTGCATTCAGGACCCGATATGGGCATTATGAGTTTCTAGTGATGCCCTTTGGCCTAACAAATGCACCAGCGGCATTCATGGACCTTATGAACCGTATCTTCCATCCACACTTAGATCGGTTCGTAGTGGTCTTTATTGATGATATTTTGGTGTATTCCAAGACCAGGGAAGAACATGATGAGCATTTGAGGATTGTTCTGCAAACCCTAAAAGAAAAGAAGCTGTATGCTAAGTTGTCCAAGTGTGACTTCTGGTTGGATGAGATTGCATTCCTTGGACACATAGTGTCAGCTGATGGGATTAGGGTGGATCCCAAGAAAATAGAAGCAGTGATGGAATGGAAGCCTCCCAGAAATACAACTGAGGTCAGAAGTTTCTTGGGGTTAGCTGGGTATTACAGGAGATTTGTGAAGGGATTTTCCCTAATAGCTGCTCCAATGACCAAGTTGTTACACAAGAATGTCGATTTGTTGGAATGACAAGTGTCGGACCAGTTTGAGAAATTGAAGGCTATGTTGACAGAGGCACGGTGTTAACACGGCCGATGTCGAGGAAGGACTTTGTGGTCTCTGGTGATGCCTCTCATAATGGGTTAGGATGTGTGTTGATGCAAGAGGGAAAGTGATCGCCTATGCTTCCAGACAGCTAAGGCCACATGAACAAAATTACCCTACCCATGATTTGGAGCTTGCAGCAATTATCTTCGCACTGAAGATATGGAGGCATTACTTGTATGGTGAAAAGTGCTACATATACACAGACCACAAAAGCCTGAAATACTTGCCAACCCAGAAGGAGCTCAACCTTAGACGAGGCGATGGATTGAGTTCTGAAGGATTATTTGTGTAATTGACTACCATCACAGGAAGGCAAATGTAGTTCTTGATGCTTTGAGCGAGAAAATCCATGACGACTCTGAGATCTTTGAATGCCCGTCTATCCTTGGTTCGAGATGGAGCTATTTTGGTGAGTTGCAAGTGAGGCCAAACACACTGACAGATTTTAGATGGGCAAAAGGCAGATGAAAAGTTAATGGCTATTATGAGCAAGGTCTCAAAGGGAAAAGCAACTGACTATGTGATGGAAGCAGATGGGTGTCTGTATTACAAAGGAAGGCTGTGTGTACCAGATGATGGGGAATTGAAGACCAGTATTCTAAAAGAGGCACACACTAGTGTATATGCTATGCACCCCGGAAGTACAAAGATGTATCATGACACGAAGCTTGATTGGTGGCACAGTATGAAGAGAGATATAGTGACTATGTGACTAAATGCTTGACATGTCGCAAGTTAAGGCAGAACATCAAGTTCCATCGGGTTTGCTCTGACCTATACGCATACCGAATGGAAGTGGGATCGGGTCACCATGGATTTTGTAAGTGTGCGTCCTCTCACCCAGAGGAAACATGATGCAGCATGGGTAATAGTGGATAGATTGACAAAGTCAGCACACTTTCTGCCAGTTAGGACTGACTACTCACTAGAGAGGTTAGCAGAATTGTATATTAGTGAGATAGTTAGACTGCATGGAATTCCACTTTCCATCATATCTGACCGAGACCCAAGGTTTACATCGAGATTTTGGAAGAAGTTGCATGAATCCTTGGGTACACAACTCCATTTCAGCACTGCTTTCCATCCTCAGACGGATGGGCAATCAGAAAGAGTAATCCAGGTAAACAATTGAAACCCATGAAATTGATACAAATATTGAATTGAAATGATAACAATAACGTGAAATACTTGTCAGGTCCTTGAGGATATGCTGAGGAGTTGTGTCATTGAATTTGAGGGAAGCTGGGATAGATATCTCCCATGGCGAGTCGCATACAACAATAGCTACCAGGCTAGCATCCAAATGGCCCCATATGAAGCACTATATGGAAGAAAATGTAGAACTCCAGTGTGCTGGACTGAATTGGGTGAAGATAAACTGGTAGGGCCAGACCTGGTGAAACAGACTGAAGAGAAGGTAAAGATAATCACAGCTAACTTGAAGGTTGCCTCAGACAGACAGAAATCTTATGCCGACCTGAAGAGAAAAGAAATAGAATATGGGGTTGGCGACACAGTGTTCCTCAAGGTGTCACCATGGAAGAAGGTATTGAGGTTTGGAAGAAAAGGTAAGTTGAGCCCTAGGTTCATTGGCCCATATGAAGTCATTGAACGTGTGGGTCCAGTGGCCTATAGGCTAGCTTTACCACGGAGTGGACAAGATCCACAATGTGTTCCATGTATCCATGCTCAGAAGATACCGCTCAGACCCTTCACATGTCATCTCCAGAGAAGAAATTGAAATACAACCGGATTTGACATATGAAGAAGAACCTCTACGAATCTTGGCTCGGGAAGTGAAAGAGTTGAGGAACAAACAGATTCCACTGGTGAAAGTGCTTTGGAGGCACCACAACACCGAGGAGGCAACTTGGGAAAGTGAAGAAACGATGAGGCAACAGTTCCCTCAACTGTTTGCATCAGGTAAATTTCGAGGACGAAATTTAAATTAGAGGAAGAGTTGTAACACCCTCCGGTAACCACTCGTACATTCTCATTCGGTGATCGGTGTCGGTCGGACAGCTAGAACGTCGGAAAAATATTTAAACTAAAGTTAGGAACCTAATTAACTCAAATATTAATAAGAAAAATTTAGTAAAAATTTTAGAAATAAAATACAAGCGAAGTCAAGCAGTAGGTGCCCAGCGATGGGTAGCAGGAGGAAGTTGCGGTTCTCGCAACGAAGAGCCCTAGACACGGGGAAAAATTATAAAATAATTTTTGGGACTCCAGAGAAGGGTAATTGAGGTTCCCATGGCATTATAATGCCAAGAAAATACTTCGAAAAATTTTTCAATCTGTACAGACAATTTTGACCCTTTAAGCCTTTCGGATGGCATTTGGGTAATTTCGCCTTCTGTGGTGATTTTTGGCCGACTTGCCCAGTTGAGTAAATAATTAATATGACATCAAATATGAAGAAATATTACTAGAAATGAAAATTGAAATGAGTAGTGGAAGAAAAGAAAAGAAAATGCAAAAATAAGGCAAAAATGACATCATTTAAAAAGTTGGACCAATCACACTTAAGCCATTGTTTGACTAACTATTAAAAGAGACTAAATAAGACCAAAATAACAAAATTTCAGCAGCCATCCTTCTCTCCTTAGTGCAGCCAAAACGTGAACCTCTCTCCCTCTCTCAAACTCCATTAAACCTCACTTCTCAAGCTTAATTTCTCCCTTGTTTCACCACAAAACCCTAACCTCTCTTCATTAAAATTTTACTCCACACCTTAAACAACCTTTTGGCAGCCTTGAAAGTGAAGGAAAGTGAAGTTTAGAGGTGGGAAAAATCTGCCCTAAGTGAGGTTAGTGCTACAAACTTCATTCTCCTTCTTTTAATCTTAGTTAGAATATCATTTGAGCTAAGAAATTTTAAAGAATTGAAGTAAATTACATGAGTTATGGTACTTTAAATTTTCAGCAGCCCTATGGAAGTATGAGGTTGATTGTTTTGATAAATTTAAAGTGGCTAGAAATGATGGTTAAAGTATTAAAACACATGGACATTAAACTAAGTATGTTAATTAAGTTCATGAGTAAATTTAGTTGGATATTAGGGTTTGGAAGGGTGAAAATGTGAATTGGCTTAGGAAATTGTTAGGGCACATTGTAATGGTCAATTAGTGACCATTTTAGATATGTTGACCATAAATGGGACTGAAAAATGCTATGGCAAAGTGAGGTGAAATCTGCCCTATGGACAGCAGCATAGGGACTGAAATTTCAGTCCCTTTGCACAGCCATAACTTGGGCTGTGTAAGTCCAATTGAATTTTGGCCAATTGGACATGAAACTAGGCTTATAATGGCACATTTTTGCTGAAGAAACCATGCCCAAAAGACCAAAGCAAGAGGACCAAAACTTGGCCCCAATCCGGAACCCTGAAACTGCCTCTGCAGAATTTGACCAAATGAACAGTAACTGTTCATTTGGCCATAACTCACTGTAGATTTGGTCAATTGGTCTGAAATTTTTACAGCAACAAGTTAAGACATAGACAAACAACTTTTATGAAGGAACATACCCCAAATTATGGCCAGAACCCAGTCAACCAAGTGACTCAAGTCACTGTTCATGTTACTGTAGATATGGTAAATCTGCAGAATTTGAAATCCGGCCAGCTTGGGTTTTTGAGCCATATCTGGAGCTACAAAATTCCAAATGGAGTGATTCAAAAAAGGAAATTCAACTAGACAAAATAAGGAACAACTTTCATGTTTTACATTTCTTCAAATTCCAACAGTAACAGTGTCCAATGGAACAGTGAAGTTAGGGCATCAAAACTGAAATTTTCTGCTAGTGTGGGTTACACTTTGAAATTGCATTAACACTTAATGCCAACAAGTTTTAAACACCAAATGTGGTATGTTGGGAGTGCCAAAGGCAATGTACACATTTTTATTCTAAAAGTCAACATTTTTGTTGACCAATGATGAATAGTGACACCAAAAAAGTTGAAATTCACAAATTGACAAATTTAAGAGTTTCAAATGCCCTAGTATACCTAACAAGATTGGTTTGGATAGTTTGGCATGCCAATAGGGTTCCGTTAGCGATCGCACATGGCAACAATGCCATTCTGTGATTTCATGGCTTTTAGCCATTCGACTTTACATTGAGACTTGGCCTTGTGCTCGACATTATTTACTGACTTGTTAGCCGCTCACACACCGAGAGATGCATATGCAACCAATGGTGTGACGGCCCGAGGTACTAGGTACCCGGTGCGATCTACCCGTTATCGATCCGATCGTCTAGTGTAGGTTACTTGGGGCAACCAAATGAATAAAAGTGAACAAAGTTAATGAATTAATGAATATACCAAAATCAAACAAAGAAAGCATACACTTTGCATACACATTTATTTTTTTGCTATTTTCTTCTATTATATTATTGCACCACTAAGCATTATTGCTTAGCGCGTTGCTGCTTTGCCACGCGTAGGTACTGGAGATCCCGATCGTGAGCCCGTAGACCACGGTAGGGTGAGTCCATCGGCGATTACGCTTGTCTCGTGTGTCACCTCACTACTGCGATTGCATCGGTAGGGCACTAGGTGTCGGTTGTCATTTTGATATTTTGTAGTAGATTTGTATTTACTCATATGTATTTGATCTCATGTAATATATTTTGATGTATATGTAAATTATGAAAATTGTATATGTTAATGGAAAAGTAGATGTTTACTTGTGATTTACATGCGAACATCACATGTGAATGATGAATGAAAATGGAAATTGAAATGTGGAAATCATGATATTGAATTTGGTGTTGATAATGAATGTTTGAGAAATATTGTTGAGATTTTGGGATATTGGAGTTTGAGATGATGAAATAAAAGTATTGGAAGTGTTTTTAACAGGTTCCGAAGAACGGTTTTCTCCATTTTTAGCCGGTACTCCGCCGGATTTTCTTAAAATTTTTCGGAACCTTAAATGCATGATACTTTTGATAAATGGTTTAAATAATTTGTATTTCATAAATTATGTGCAAAAGCATTTTCTAAATTAATTGAGAAATATTAGAGTGTGCCGGTACACCAGATGGCATTACTTACTCGGGTATACTGTACACGGGTAAGGGGTGTCACATGAACTCTATCAGAAAGAATTTCCAAGTTATGTCTGTTGGTGGCACTACCTTGGTTACGACATCCCACCATCGATATGCAGCTTCTTGTAACAACGAAACTGCACACTCCAAACTCTGTTCTGGTGTGCAATGGAGCTGCTGCAGGACTCTTTCAGTCCTTTCTAACCAATACTTAGCCGCTGCAGAATCGTCTTCCTTTCTACCATTGAAATCTACAGCTCCATATTTCCTAATTTTTCCAAGAGGTGATTTCTGCTGAGATAGTGGTGGAATAACCCCAGTCATCTGTCGAAAGAATCCAGTCATCTGCTCAAACAAGGCCTGTTGGGGTTGTACAGGCACCTCTTGCACTGGTGGAGCAGGATCTCCCCGATTTTCAATATTACTACCAGTCGGAATACGGCTTACTACTTCTTCTTCTACTGCCCTCTGCGATTCTGAGTCCATACCATAACCTAAAATAATCAAGAAAACAGATCTGCATTAGTGTCACCTCGACTCATATGAATGCAATGCATGATATGCAATCTATCTAGGTCTAGAAACGCCTAAACCGCGCTCTGATACCACTAAATGTGACACCCCTTACCCGACTACAGTGTAGCCGAACAAGTTATGCCACTCAGTGTGCCGAGCACTCTATTTTATCTTAATTCATTTTTATTCTTCCTTTTGAATATAGCTTGTGAAATATAATTTATTTAAGCCATTTATCGAAATTATAATTTATTTGAGGTTCCGAAAGTTTTAAAGAAAATCCATGAGTACCGGCTAAAAATGGAGAAAACCGTTCTTCGGAACCTGTTAAAAACACTTCCAATATTCACATTCAATCATTTCCAAACTCCAATATCAAAATCTCATAAATATTTCTCAATTTCAGTTCTCAACATTTATCAACCATTCATTTCTCAATCATTCATCCATTTCATATGATACCATGCATATATCATAGATAAACATTCACTTTTCCATTTACAACCACACTTTACCTTATTTACATGAATATCAAAATATATTACATAAGTTCAAATACATATGAGAAAATAAAATCAATTACAAAATACCAAAATGACATCTAGCGTCCTACCAATACACTGCTGACAGTGAGGTGACACAGACACTATGCAGAACTGTGAACTGTCTTACCAAATCTGTGGTCTACTGGCCCTCTGTCCAATCTTGATCGCACTACGTTGCAAAAGCGACGCGCTAAGCATAAAGCTTAGTGGTGCAAATAATAAAATAGAAAGAAATAATATGCAAATAACAATCATAATTTCTTAGCCATTGTGTTCATAAGAACTGAATAATTACCAACTTAATGTTTAGTCAAGGGCTAATTACGTTTTATGATATTAACTTCTTCATGAATTTTCAGTTTTCATTGTATTCTATCGTAATCTTTCATGATTTTTAGATTTCGTATTTTCTTCAATAATCGGTTCAATTACGCTTATACTTTTCCATGCCCAAGTAACCTATCTTCGACGATCGGACTGGATAACGGGTCGTTGGCACTGGACACCGCGGTGCCTCGGGCCGTCATACCGTGGGACGCAGAACGTCAACCACGTATGCAGTCAGTATGGCTAAAAAGCCATGATATCACATAATCGGCATAAAAGCCATGAATACGGGCATAAAAGCCATGAATACAGGCATAAAGCCTTTCCTTTCGTAGTACTGCTAAAACAATACCCTATTGGTATGCCAAACTATCCAAACCAATCACATTAGGCCTACTAGGGCATTTTGCATATTTAAGTTTCACAATTTTTGGATTTCAAGTTTTCATGTCACTATTCATTTCATTAGTCAATTAAAATGTTGACTTTTGCATAAACAATAGGTACATTGATTTTAATACTCCCAACATACCACATTTTGTATTCAAAACTTGTTAGTTTTGGTCACTTTCTCAAAGTTTAGGTCATTTTGGCAAAATTGCCAAATTTTGGTTTTTTTTTCACTTTTCACCTCATTTGTCAACAAAAATGTTGACTTTTGGATAGAAAATATGTACATTGACTTTGGCACTCCAAACATACCACATTTGGTGTTTAAAACTTGTTGGCATTAAGTGTTAATACCATTTCCAAGCATTAAACCAAAGGAGCAGATTTTTCAGTTTTGGTGAGTCAACTTCACTGTTCCATTGGACACTGTTACTGTTGGAATTTGAAGAAATGTAAAACATGAAAGTTGTTCCTTATTTTGTCTAGTTGAATTTCCTTTTTTGAATCACTCCATTTGGAGTTTTGTAGCTCCAGATATGGCTCAAAAACCCAAGCTGTCCGGATATGCATTCTGCAGAAATTTACCATATCTACAGTGCATGAACAGTAACTTGAGTCACTTGGTTGAATGGGTTCTGGCCATAATTTGGGGTAGGTTCCTTCATGAAAGTTGTTTGTCTATGTCTTAACTTGTTGCTGTAAAACTTTCAGGCCAATTGACCAAATCTACAGTGAGTTATGGCCAAATGAACAGTTACTGTTCATTTGGTCAATTCTGCAGAGGCAGTTTCAGGGTATCCGGATTGGGGCCAAGTTTTGGTCCTCTTGCTTTGGTCTTTTGGGCATGGTTTCTTCAGCAGAAATGTGCCATTATAAGCCTAGTTTCATGTCCAATTGGCCAAACACCAATTGGACTAGCACAGCCCAAGTTATGGCAGTGCAAAGGGACTGAATTTTTAGTCCCTATGCTGCTGTCCTAGGGCAGTTTGCAACCTCACTTTGCAATCTCATTTTTCAGTCCATTTGTTGGTCAATCTACCTAAAATAGTCACTAATTGACCACTAAAATGTCCATTACTCAATTCAAATGCCAAGTCCAATTTTCACCCTTAAAACCCTAGCTTCCAATCCATGAATCATGCAACACATCCCAATTAAGGTCATCAATCATTCATATGTCATTATCTAAGCTTGTATTTAGATTTTAGCCCAATAAAACTCATCAATTCCTCATCCTATAAGTGCTGGCCAAAATTTGCTTTTCAATTTCACACATGATTTTCTTCAATTTCTTAATTATTTATTCATATTCAAACTAAATTTCAATAAGTAAACAAGATTAGGAAGTTAATATGCACTAACCTTTTTGAAACCAACCTTGAGCTTGTTATTCTTCAAGATTTCTCCTAGAACCATAATAATCATAATCAATTATAACTTCACTTTCCTAAATTAAATATCCAATAAAAATTCAATAGTATTTCCTTAAATTGGACTAAACTCCCATCATAAATCTTAAATCCACAACCCATTAATACCCAATCTGGCAGCTTGTGCATTCAAATTTATATATAATGATCTAACCGTTAGATAAATCCCAAATTTATACCATATATTCAAGACATCCCTATACAATATCAGTAAAAATTTCAGCATCAAATCATCTCTATATCATGAGATATCAAAACATTCATTCAACCCTTCACAATCTGAATTTTTGCAGAAATCAGTCTTACTCAGACAGCTCATGCAAAATAATTTATATCTCATAAACCACAAGTCTAAAATTCACCAAATTTTAACAAAGCAGCCTCAACATCCCAAATATCATTTGTACCAAATTTCATAATTTTATAAGCATCCTAACTATTTATTTTTCTCAAATTTCAGTAGCCAAAATTCAGAATTCAACCTACAGACAGCCTGTGTTCAACAATATGTTTCTCCAAATCCAACCGTTGAACAATCACCAAATTTTTACCATAACTTCCACACATACATAGCTTAAACATATCTAAAAATCAGCCTTAGATGTTGAGCCAAACTCACCTGGACGGAAAAGAAATATGCTGCCCTGCTGAACCCCTATTTCTGCTACTTCTCCTTCTCCTTCTTCCTTTCTTTCTTTCTTTCTTTTCCTTTTCTCTCTCTTTCTCTCTTATTCCAGCCCGTATGAAGAAGGAAACTGCTGGTTCTTTTTTTTTTATCTCATTTTAAGTTCATTTTATCTCTTTTTATTAGTTTTGTCAAGTGGTGATTGGGTGGGAGTAAGTGAGTGACATCATGTGATGTCATTATTTGCTTAATTTTTAATTTTTCTTTTCTTTTCTTTTCTACCACATTTCAATTTAATTTTTAGCAATATTTATTCATATTTAAGATCATAATAATTATTTACTTAACTGGACAAGTCGGCCAAAAATCACCTCTGAAGGCGAAATGACCAAAATGCCCTCCGTTTGGCTTAACGGGTCAAAATTGTCTGTACCGATTGAAAAATTTTTCTAAATATTTTCTTGGCATTCTAATGCCATAGGAACCTCAATAACCCTTCTCTGGAGTCCCAAAAATTATTTTATGATTTTCCCCCCGGGTCTAGGGCTCCTCGTTGCGAGAACCGCAACTTCCCTCCGGTTACCCATCGCTTGGGCACCTAGCTTTTAACTTAATCGTATTTTATTTCTAAAATTTTTACTAAATTTTTCTCATTAATATTTGAGTTAATTATGGTCCTCACTTAAATTTAATTATTTTTCCGACGTTCTAACTGTCCGACCGACACCGTCACCGGAATAAAGAGATCGTATGAATTGCTACCGGGAGGATGTTACAACTCTTCCCCTCTTATAAAAATTTCGTCCTCGAAATTTACTGGGTGTAGGTATCTAAAACAATTCTTTTACCTTTCTATTGCTCCCTCTGTCTACTTCTTTTATATATATGGTACTATTTAGTTTTTTTTTTTTTTTCGAATCTATCATTATACACTTAGGCATATCAGAAGGGAAGGATACTTTACCTTAAATTCGCATTTGGGGCTTCTTGCTCCTCTCCGGCTTGGTGACATTTGGAAGTGGTGTTACTGTTGTACTTGGTCCTTCCACGGCCTCTGTTTGGGTCCGTGGTATATTCCTCTTAGGACAATCTTTCAGACGATGGTCTGTGGCCCCACATCTATAACAGGCTCCAGTCAATCCCCTACATTCACCTTTATGCCACTTGTTACAATGGCCACATTTTCTTGCTAATCCTGGCGTACTCACTATTAGTGTTTCTGGTTGATCTCTTCTGGGTATAGGCCTAGGTCTAGATCTCCTATTTTGATCAGATGTCTGACTTGACTGTTCTCTCGGCCTCTTATTACTAGATTGTCCAAATTTCCTCTTTTGCTGATCACCACTCCTCTTCTGTTCCTCTTCGTGAACACAGCTAATATATTTCTTTCTGAACTCTATCAGAAAGAATTTCCAAGTTATGTCTGTTGGTGGCACTACCTTGGTTACGACATCCCACCATCGATATGCAGCTTCTTGTAACAACGAAACTGCACACTCCAAACTCTGTTCTGGTGTGCAATGGAGCTGCTGCAGGACTCTTTCAGTCCTTTCTAACCAATACTTAGCCGCTGCAGAATCGTCTTCCTTTCTACCATTGAAATCTACAGCTCCATATTTCCTAATTTTTCCAAGAGGTGATTTCTGCTGAGATAGTGGTGGAATAACTTGATCATCTGTCGAAAGAATCCAGTCATCTGCTCAAACAAGGCCTGTTGGGGTTGTACAGGCACCTCTTGCACTGGTGGAGCAGGATCTCCCCGATTTTCAATATTACTACCAGTCGGAATACGGCTTACTACTTCTTCTTCTACTACCCTCTGCGATTCTGAGTCCATACCATAACCTAAAATAATCAAGAAAACAGATCTGCATTAGTGTCACCTCGACTCATATGAATGCAATGCATGATATGCAATCTATCTAGGTCTAGAAACGCCTAAACCGCGCTCTGATACCACTAAATGTGACACCCCTTACCCGACTACAGTGTAGCCGAACAAGTTATGCCACTCAGTGTGCCGAGCACTCTATTTTATCTTAATTCATTTTTATTCTTCCTTTTGAATATAGCTTGTGAAATATAATTTATTTAAGCCATTTATCGAAATTATAATTTATTTGAGGTTCCGAAAGTTTTAAAGAAAATCCGGCGGAGTACCGGCTAAAAATGGAGAAAACCGTTCTTCGGAACCTGTTAAAAACACTTCCAATATTCACATTCAATCATTTCCAAACTCCAATATCAAAATCTCATAAATATTTCTCAATTTCAGTTCTCAACATTTATCAACCATTCATTTCTCAATCATTCATCCATCTCATATGATACCATGCATATATCATAGATAAACATTCACTTTTCCATTTACAACCACACTTTACCTTATTTACATGAATATCAAAATATATTACATAAGTTCAAATACATATGAGAAAATAAAATCAATTACAAAATACCAAAATGACATCTAGCGTCCTACCAATACACTGCTGACAGTGAGGTGACATGCACACTATGCGTAAATCGTGGAACTGCCTTACCAAATCTGGTCTCATCGCCCTCTGTCCAATCTTTCGCACTACGCGTTGCAAAGCGCCGCGCTACGCATAAAGCTTAGTGGTGCAACTCATCAAATAGAAAGAAATAATATGCAAATAACAATCATAATTTCTTAGCCATTGTGTTCATAAGAACTGAATAATTACCACCTTAATGTTTAGTCACGGGCTAATTACGTTTTATGATATTAACTTCTTCATGAATTTTCAGTTTTCATTGTATTCTATCGTAATCATTCCTGATATTTAGTTTTCGTATTTTCTTCAATAATCAGTTCAATTACAGTTATACTTTTCCATGCCCAAGTAACCTATACTGGACGATCGGATCGATAACGGTCGTTGGCACCGACACCGCGGTGCCTCGCCGTCATACCATGGGACGCAGTAACGCCAACCACGATAAAAGGTATGGCTAAAAAGCCATGATATCACATAATCGGCATAAAAGCCATGAATACGGGCATAAAAGCCATGAATACAGGCATAAAGCCTTTCCTTTCGTAGTACTGCTAAAACAATACCCTATTGGCATGCCAAACTATCCAAACCAATCACATTAGGCCTACTAGGGCATTTTGCATATTTAAGTTTCACAATTTTTGGATTTCAAGTTTTCATGTCACTATTCATTTCATTAGTCAATTAAAATGTTGACTTTTGCATAAACAATAGGTACATTGATTTTAATACTCCCAACATACCACATTTTGTATTCAAAACTTGTTAGTTTTGGTCACTTTCTCAAAGTTTAGGTCATTTTGGCAAAATTGCCAAATTTTGGTTTTGGTGTCACTATTCACCTCATTGGTCAACAAAAATGTTGACTTTTGGATAGAAAATATGTACATTGACTTTGGCACTCCAAACATACCACATTTGGTGTTTAAAACTTGTTGGCATTAAGTGTTAATACCATTTCCAAGCATTAAACCAAAGGAGCAGATTTTTCAGTTTTGGTGAGTCAACTTCACTGTTCCATTGGACACTGTTACTGTTGGAATTTGAAGAAATGTAAAACATGAAAGTTGTTCCTTATTTTGTCTAGTTGAATTTACTTTTTTGAATCACTCCATTTGGAGTTTTGTAGCTCCAGATATGGCTCAAAAACCCAAGCTGTCCGGATATGCATTTTGCAGAAATTTACCATATCTACAGTGCATGAACAGTAACTTGAGTCACTTGGTTGAATGGGTTCTGGCCATAATTTGGGGTAGGTTCCTTCATGAAAGTTGTTTGTCTATGTCTTAACTTGTTGCTGTAAAACTTTCAGGCCAATTGACCAAATCTACAGTGAGTTATGGCCAAATGAACAGTTACTGTTCATTTGGTCGATTCTGCAGAGGCAGTTTCAGGGTATCCGGATTGGGGCCAAGTTTTGGTCCTCTTGCTTTGGTCTTTTGGGCATGGTTTCTTCAGCAGAAATGTGCCATTATAAGCCTAGTTTCATGTCCAATTGGCCAAACACCAATTGGACTAGCACAGCCCAAGTTATGGCAGTGCAAAGGGACTGAATTTTCAGTCCTTATGCTGCTGTCCTAGGGCAGTTTGCAACCTCACTTTGCAATCTCATTTTTCAGTCCATTTGTTGGTCAATCTACCTAAAATAGTCACTAATTGACCACTAAAATGTCCATTACTCAATTCAAATGCCAAGTCCAATTTTCACCCTTAAAACCCTAGCTTCCAATCCATGAATCATGCAACACATCCCAATTAAGGTCATCAATCATTCATATGTCATTATCTAAGCTTGTATTTAGATTTTAGCCCAATAAAACTCATCAATTCCTCATCCTATAAGTGCTGGCCAAAATTTGCTTTTCAATTTCACACATGATTTTCTTCAATTTCTTAATTATTTATTCATATTCAAACTAAATTTCAATAAGTAAACAAGATTAGGAAGTTAATATGCACTAACCTTTTTGAAACCAACCTTGAGCTTGTTATTCTTCAAGATTTCTCCTAGAACCATAATAATCATAATCAATTATAACTTCACTTTCCTAAATTAAATATCCAATAAAAATTCAATAGTATTTCCCCTTAAATTGGACTAAACTCCCATCATAAATCTTAAATCCACAACCCATTAATACCCAATCTGGCAGCTTGTGCATTCAAATTTATATATAATGATCTAACCGTTAGATAAATCCCAAATTTATACCATATATTCAAGACATCCCTATACAATATCAGTAAAAATTTCAGCATCAAATCATCTCTATATCATGAGATATCAAAACATTCATTCAACCCTTCACAATCTGAATTTTTGCAGAAATCAGTCTTACTCAGACAGCTCATGCAAAATAATTTATATCTCATAAACCACAAGTCTAAAATTCACCAAATTTTAACACAGCAGCCTCAACATCCCAAATATCATTTGTACCAAATTTCATAATTTTATAAGCATCCTAACTATTTATTTTTCTCAAATTTCAGTAGCCAAAATTCAGAATTCAACCTACAGACAGCCTGTGTTCAACAATATGTTTCTCCAAATCCAACCGTTGAACAATCACCAAATTTTTACCATAACTTCCACACATACATAACTTAAACATATCTAAAAATCAGCCTTAGATGTTGAGCCAAACTCACCTGGACGGAAAAGAAATATGCTGCCCTGCTGAACCCCTATTTCTGCTACTTCTCCTTCTCCTTCTTCCTTTCTTTCTTTCTTTCTTTTCCTTTTCTCTCTCTTTCTCTCTTATTCCAGCCCGTATGAAGAAGGAAACTGCTGGTTCTTTTGTTTTTTTATCTCATTTTAAGTTCATTTTATCTCTTTTTATTAGTTTTGTCAAGTGGTGATTGGGTGGGAGTAAGTGAGTGACATCATGTGATGTCATTATTTGCTTAATTTTTGATTTTTCTTTTCTTTTCTTTTCTACCACATTTCAATTTAATTTTTAGCAATATTTATTCATATTTAAGATCATAATAATTATTTACTTAACTGGACAAGTCGGCCAAAAATCACCTCTGAAGGCGAAATGACCAAAATGCCCTCCGTTTGGCTTAACGGGTCAAAATTGTCTGTACCGATTGAAAAATTTTTCTAAATATTTTCTTGGCATTCTAATGCCATAGGAACCTCAATAACCCTTCTCTGGAGTCCCAAAAATTATTTTATGATTTTTCCCCCGGGTCTAGGGCTCCTCGCTATAGAACCGCAACTTCCCTCCGGTTACCCATCGCTTGGGCACCGGCTCTTTTAACTTAACTGTATTTTATTTCTAAAATTTTTACTAAATTTTTCTCATTAATATTTGAGTTAATTATGGTCCCTCACTTAAATTTAATTATTTTTCCGGACGTTCTAACTGTCCGGACCGACACCGGTCACCGGAACAGTAGACTGTGCGGAATTGCTACCGGGAGGATGTTACAGATTACCATCACCCTCAACACACCAAATATAATTCACATTTACAATATCTCAATACCATTACATACACACCTAAACACCACTAATTCTCACATACACTTTGCACAATAATTTCATACACATATCCTTCATTCCTTAATGCCACAATTCTGCCAACACTCCCATGAATATACACATTTATTCAAGTGTCCCCAAGGCTGCCGAAATTGTCCTTCAACATCACATTGCCCTACAATCCATCAATTCTCATCCAAGTGCCAAAATCACCATATATATGTGAAACAATTCATTAGGATATTAATTTACCATGATCAACATTATTTCTCATCAATTATATGCATAATAAATCATCAAATGTGTGACCCCATGGCTGTCCAAAAATGGCTATCTCAATAACTATTTAAACTTCAAAATTTCCTTCACAAAACTAACACCCATAACATAAACATAAAGTTTAACAAGGAAATTCTCAAAAATGCAAACTTACCTTTAATTGTAACTTGCTAAACCTTCACCAAACTTCTCAAAATTGGTATCAATATCTTCCTTGTGATGTGTAGACCATTTTTTGTGAAGGAACTTAAAGGATTGGAGTTGAAATGGATGGATGGATCAAGCTTGCATGAAAATGTCCATGGAGTTTCCTCTCCCTTCATTCACGGCAACTTTGGTACAATGGAGAAGATGAAGTTTCTGCCTTGGATAATGGATGTACACCTGCCCCACTATGTGTTTAATTAATCCCTTTAGTGGTCCACTTAGTCATTTAATCATATAATAAGCTAAATGTGCATTTATTCCACATTAACCCATGATTTTCCACTATTTATTTTAGGTACCACCAATTTAATTTTTCATTTTATTTTCTAAGTGTAATACTATTTATTTTTAATGGACATTTAGGTCAAAAGACAATTCGGGGTGTCAAATGACCATAATGCCCCTGTTCGGGTTACGTTCGATTTTTCAGATACACTGTTTTGTCTGTTTTTCGATTTCTCACTTTTCTTTGTACTAATTATTTAATTTTTCTTTAATCTTTCTAATGAGATTAATCATTCCATAAGGTTCTATTTATGTCCTAAAATGTTTTCCAGGGTTCTCATGATCAGTAGGCGATCAACGGTCCACGCCGTGACTTCCTGCATGTCACCCATCGTTAGGTTTCCCGGCTCGTTTAACTTGATCACATTTCTTTGCTATCATTTTTCCTTTGTTTTTCTTGTACTTTATTTTCTTGTATTTCATTATTTTATGTCTCCTCACTCATATTGAAGTATAGTTCTAAGCATCCTAGCTGTCTAGACAACACTGGTCACCGGTACAGCAGAACGCACTACCGAACTTAGGGGTGTTACAATATGCACTGATATGATTTATGACAAAACATTGACAAGAGTAAACTCCATGTGCTTGTCATAAGTGTCACTGGTTCGGCCTACTTATCATTTATAAGTCCCTATCATGTTTGTTATATAGCATGAGACTCACCATTCCATCTTATTTATATCTCATATAAATAACTTGGGAACAAACGTGAACACAATCTTTCTGGATAAGTCATGTCCTTATTATAAAGTATCCTCGATTGTGAACTTATTTATGATACTTCGTGCTAGAAATATTGTCACTCATATTCTTAACAACTTAAGAATAATATTTCTAACAAAATATCAATGGACCTTTTCTATTACACATAAATATATTATGTAAACGGAAAAGTGAAAATGCCTTTTATTAATAAAAATATGTACAAGATACATACTAAATGATATGCTCTAGGGCATACTACTAACAATCTCCCACTAGCACTAGAGCCATTCATTACAATACCTTAGACCCATCTTCTCAAGATGTCGGTCTAACTGAGCTTGTGACAAAAGCTTAGTGAATGGATCAGCTGGATTTTTCAGCTGATATTATTTTTCTGTATGGCTATATCGCCTTGCCCAACTATATCTCTGATAATGTGGTAGTGCCTTTCTATGTGTTTGGATTTTGGGTGAGACCTTAGTTCCTTAGCTCAGATGATCGCTCCATTATTGTCACAGCAGTAGTGGAACCGCTGACTCAATGGAAGGAACTACTGTAAGTTCTCATCACGAACTTCTTTATCCAAACGACTTCCTTTGCAAAGATCTCGATGCAAAGAATATACTCACTTCAGTAGTGGAATCTGCAATGTGCTCGCTTGGAACTCTTCCAACTGACTACACCTCCATTACAAATGAACACATATCCAGAGGTAGACTTTCTATCATCGATATCTGATTGGAAATCAGAATCAGTATAACCATCCAATTGCAAGTCTCCACCTCCATAAATCAAGAATAAATCCTTAGTTCTTCTCAAGTACTTAAGGATATTCTTGACAGCTATCCAGTGTTCCAAACCTGGATTGGATTGATACCTGCTAGTCAAACTAACAGCATATGCAATATCCGGCCTAGTACACAACATTGCATACTTTAAACTTCCAATAGTCGAAGCATATGGAATCCTGGCCATCTTATCTCTTTCTTCAGGTGTCTTTGGAGACATCTCTTTAGAAAGATGGATACCATGTCTCACTGGTAACAATCCTCTCTTGGAATCAAGCATGTTAAACCTCTTTAACACCTTTTCAAAGTAAAGACTTTGGGATAAACCAATTATTCTTTTCGCTCTATCTCTATAGATGCGAATCCCAAGAATATAGGTTGCCTCCCCTAAGTCTTTCATGGAGAATGTATTTGACAACCATACCTTTATAGTCGTCAACATACCTGTGTCATTACCCATCAACAGTATGTCATCCACATATAAGACAAGGAAAGTGATAGCACTGTCACTAACCTTCTTATATACACATGGCTCATCCTCATTTTTGATAAAACCAAAGGATTTAATGGCTTCATCAAAACGGATGTTCCAACTCCTCGAAGCTTGTTTCAACCCATAAATGGATTGCTTTTGCTTGCATATCTTGGAACCATCTTGGGATTCAAATCCCCTAGGTTGTTCCATGAAAATGTTTTCTTCAATGTATCCCTTGAGAAAAGCTGTTTTGACATCCATCTGCCAAATCTCATAATCATAGTACGCAGCTATTGCTAATAAAATCCTAATTGATTTAAGCATGGCAACAGGTGAGAAAGTCTCCTCATAGTCGATTCCTTGCCTTTGGCGAAACCCTTTCGCTACTAGCCTTGCCTTATAGGTCTCTACCTTTCCATCAGAACAAATTTTCTTCTTGAAAACCCATTTGTTCCCTATAGGTATAATACCTTCAGGTGGGTCAACAAGATCCCAAACTTGATTCTTATACATGGAATCAATCTCAGATTTCATAGCATCAATCCATTCTAAAGAGTATATATCTGATATAGCTTCTTCATAGGTAAGTGGATCATCTCCATGATCTACTTCTTCATGAGTAGACAACTCTTGTTCTTCATCATGAAGAAAACCATATCTCACTAGTGGGTGAGATACCCTGGTTGTTCTACGAGGAACAGCTGTAGATGTTTCATCAACGGGTATTGGTTGACTAGATGGATCTATATCCATCTGATCTATTGGTTGGTCAGAATTCTCCAATTCTAACTCTATTTGCCTTCCTTTGCCTCATTCTTGAACAAATAGTTGTTCAAGAAATGTGGCATCTCTACTTATAACAACCTTTTGTGAAGTAGGCAAATAAAATAATATCCAAAACTATCTTTTGGATATCCAACAAATCGACCTTTTTATGATATGGTCTCCAATTTATCAGTGTTCAGCTTTTTGATATAAGCTGGACAACCCCAAATCTTAACATGCTTAAGACTTGGTTTTCTTCCATGCCATATCTCATAAGGTGTGGAAGAAACTGATTTTGATGGAATCCTATTCAGAATATACAAAGCTGATTCTAATGCAAATCCCCAAAAGAAGATTGACATATCAGTATAGCTCATCATACTACGTACCATATCCAATAGGGTACGATTTCTCCTTTCAGATACACCATTCAGCTGTGGCGTTCCTGGAGGAGTCAGCTGAGAAACAATGCCATGCTCTCTCAAGTATTCATCAAATTCAGTGCTCAAATATTCACCTCCACGATCTGATCGAAGAGCTTTAATATTCTTTCCTATTTGATTTTCTACTTTAGATTTAAATTCTTTGAACTTTTCAAAAGATTCATGTTTGTATTTCATCAAATACAAATACCCAAACCTTGATTTATCATCAGTAAAGGTAATAAAATAATGAAAACCCCCTCTAGCCATTTCTTTAAATGGACCAAATACATCACTATGCATTAGCTCTAAAATATTTTCAGCTCTTAGCCCCTGTCCAACAAAGGGTGATCTAGTCATTTTGCCCTGAAGGCAAGATTCACAAGTTGGAGTAGGCTCAGAGCCCAATGAGGATAGAATCCCCATTTTCTCCAGTTTTGCAATCCTATCTTCTGCAACATGACATAACCTTAATTGCCAAATATATTTTGAACTTGAGTTGGTTTTCACCATGGCATTGCATTCTTTTAGATTACTATACTCTAGCCAGTGGAAACTCTTTCTTACTGGCAATGGAAACACTTTCCTATTGGCAGTGGAAACACTTTCCTTTACCTTTGTCAGCTTTGGTCTTCCCTTTCTGTTTAGCTATTTTCTTGGAAGGACCAGGAATCTGAAGTTTCTTTTTCTTATTGCCCTTCTTCTTGTTGGACTTTCCAACAGAGAAAGATGCAACCAAAGCTACCTCTTTTCCTTTATTGCCTGGCATATTCTTTTGGGCAATAACTAGCATGTTGAGTAAACCAGCTAAGGTGCATTCCTGTTTAGTCATATGGAAATTTGTCACAAAATTCCCAAAAGACTCAAGAAGGGACTGAAGGATCAAATCCGTCTGTAGTTGGAAATCCATGTTGAAGTCAAGATGTTCCAACTGCTCAATCAGCCGAATCATCTTGTGGACATGATCCCCAACATTCTGTCACTCAGACATCCTCATACGGAATAGCTGTCTAGATATCTCATACCTAGCATTCCTGCTGTGCTCACCATACAACTCTTGTAGGTGAAGGAGGATCTCACTCGCTCTCTGCATGTTCTCATGTTGCTTCTGTAACTCATTACTCATGGAAGCAAGCATGTAACACTTAGCTCTCATATCATGCTCCTTCCACTTGTCCAAAGTTTCATGTTCCTCTTGTGTGGCCTCTGGAGGTAAGGGACCAGGAACATTTGAATCTAGAACATATCCTATATGTTCAAGGTTCAAGACAAGTTTCAAATTTCTTAGCCAATCGAATGATTAGGTCCTGTCAACCTATTGTGATCAAGTATGCTTGCAAGGATATTGGATGGTGGTGGTTGTTTTGTGCTCATTTTTATCAGAAAATTAACTGCAGAAAATAACCAGATTAATTATTAAATGTATCATGTAATTAACCAAAATGATTATGGTCTTTTAATCAAATTGGTCCTCCCACTAACTTAGCGAATCCTACACTTCCAAAGTAGAAAACGGAAATCCTAGTTGGATGGATTTCTAGTGGGTGATTGAATTCTTATAATTCTATTGATCATCCTCAGGTACATCCATTATTGGAATTACAATAAACTATAAGTGAGCAACTCTTTGCCCATCACATCTCATGTGAGGTTCAATCCTTTACCTAGCCCCTAATGCTCAAAATCTCAGGTACATCCATTATTGACTTATCTTGCATTAGTTAAGTTGATCCCATTGAGCCAGTAATTATGCAAATAATTTTAATGTCCTCAGGTACATCCAATATTGGCCACTAAACCATTTACATATTTACAACATCTCATGCTTAACAATTATTCTTAAGAAAATCTATTAAATAAATTGCATCTTATGCATCTATTTAAAATTTCTTAAAATAATTGCCCCAATGGAGGGCCTATGTTATAATTACTTTAATTATAGCATTTCCAACTTAATCATTTGTTTGGAAGATTTTATGGTCATTCTATTTACTATTAAGGTCTCACTTTGCACATTATCCATTTAGCATGTATATATCATATAATTGCATACATTCCCATACATCTCATGCATTCATGGATAAGCAGTAAATATGGTATGATCATGGACTTTCTAAGGGATTCAATTCTGAGCCACCAAGAATTGAATCAAGGCATTCCTAAGTGCATTTCATTCATTCATTTTACAAGTGTTGCTGAAGGAGTACATAATCAACACTTGATCTTGAATTCCTCCCACTGGTCCCACCAATGCTCTTGACCTCCTTGAACTTCTTGCAATCCAATATTACATAGTAATCCTTGCATACCAAGGCGAATTTACAAGAACTTAAATAAATGAAATTACAACCCAAAAATTATTACAAACTTAATAATACATGCCCAAAATAAATTAAAATAAATTAATTAATTTACAATCCCAAAGAAACATAAAAGAAATAAATCCAATCACATTGGTCTTTTATAATCCATGATCATCCATCATGCATATCACTATTTAACAATTAAATAAAACATACATACTTAAATTAAATTGAATATCTCATATTCAACTTAAAAATCCAGATTTGAATATGATTCAAAGAAATTTAAAAATTCAGATTTGAATCTCATTCAAACAATTTTAAAAATTCAGATTTGAATCACATTCAAACAACTTCAAAAATTCAGATTTGAATCACATTCAAACATTTTTTAAAAAATCAGATTTGAATCACATTCAAACATTTTTTAAAAAATCAGATCTGAATTTTATTCAATCAATTTTAAAAAATCAGATTTAAATATGATTCAAACAACTTTAAAAATTCAGATTTGAATCACATTCAAACAACTTTTAAAATTCAGATTTGAATCACATTCAAACAATTTTTAAAATTCTGATTTGAATCATAATTTAATTGTGTGATAAAAACTACTAATTAAACACTTTAATTAGTCAAAGAATAGGCCTTAGATCATACAACAATTGCAGAATTAAAAGCCAAACCTTAAACCACCCATGGAAGCCAAACCATGCGCACCATTGATGGTGTTTTTTCAAGTATGCCGCCAACTTGCTTTGCAACCAGCAATGAACTTTTGATCTCATGATCAAACACACAATTAAATCATATAATCAACAATCTAAATAGCAAATATAGTGGCTCTGATACCAATTGAAGGAACGGAAGCGTGAAAAATACAAGTTTATACCATTGAATTCAAAAATTTTCACCTAGGGTCACATGCATCATGCAAGATTTATTTTTATCTACTTGATTTCAATGATAAACAACATATTAAAACTCTTTTAATATGTTTTTTGATCTGTATTTGCCATTTAAGATTTTAAAATTAATCAGATTAATTTTAGAACCCTAGATTAAATCAAGAACGATTACACTAACCTCTTGATGCAATCGCAAATGTCTGCACCTTTGAGATTCGTCTTCAGGACACCAGATGTTGTCCCTCTAGCTTGACCACACCAAGAACACCTATGGCAGCCCTTGAACAGCTTCTAAAGCCTTTTCTATTAATTAGAAATTCAAGTTCTGCCTTTTAAGAGATTAGAGATGTAAACAGGACACTAGAAACAATTCCTAGTGTTCTTAATTCAAGAGATTGATGGCTAATCTCTTTGAATTGATAAGAGATGAAGAAGAAGAGATAAAAACCCTCAAAGTGGCGTGACAAAGGAGTGTGGCTGCTGGTTGTGTTTTATTTTCTCATAACAACACTTAAATAGCTAGGTTAACACATTAAACTCTTGCCACATGTCACCCTTTGATTAGCTCTAGGTTTAAGTGACCCAATCACATTGTGCCAAGTGTCAAACCTATATTTAATCTTGATTTTAATCATCTTACATGATTAAAAAACATTTGGCAAGCTTATGTGTAACACCCTAGGCAAATCCCACATCGACAAAACACGGGAGAGATGCTGGGTTCATAAGTTGACAGTTCGTAACCCCTATTGATGCATTTTAAAACCGTGAGGGCTTCTGCCCAGAGCAGACAATATCACTAGTGGGCTGGGCCATTACATTTGTGGTATCAGAGCCGCTCCCCGTGCAACCTTGAACGATGGTGGGTTTTGTCGATGTGGGATTTGCCTAGGGTGTTACATTATGTGTTATGCCATGTGTCACCATCTCATGGTGCCACATGTCACACTGTAAAATGACCAAAATGCCCCTGTGTCTTAATTTTGAGTTCTTAACCCAAAATAATTATTTTTTTCTTCTAATCAATTTATATCAAATATAAATTAATTAATTAATCTCTATTAATTAAATTCATATTTAAACACTTTAAATATAAATTTAACTTATATTATACATCCAATAATCTAGATTTGGTTTCAAGTCATGCTAGGGACTTTGCAATCTAATTGCAAACCAAACCTATTTAATTAATCAATTTAAACTCTTTAATTAATTAATTAAATCATATTTAATTAGGTGATAACTTGTGTATGTGTGTGACTTACTAGGCTCATCACTAATTGGCAATGAGACATGATATCAACTCTTAATATCATCAGAACTCTTTCTTACCATAAATGATTTCTCTATATCATTTTATGAACCTCATAGACCATGGTTAACACCTAGCATAGCATTCCATGGCCACCCAATTAGTAATAAGGTTTACCTTAAAAGAACCTATAATCATATGTTACCATGCACTAGAATCTCTCTGTTACAAAATCTCAATTCAAGCTGGAGTCATGGTTTATGTCAAACTCCATTTGCTATGAATATTATGTTCTCTTTTAATTCCAGTTCTTCATTAAAAAGATTTTCTCATCAGAAACACTTTTCTAAATAAATCTATCTGTCCTGGCCAGGAACTTGAAACATCAAGAACAATTAAATGAACATAGGATTTTATCTCTATTTACTTAGAGGAACAGATTCCATCTTGATCAACACCTACCTCCATATATAACTAGTAGGAGCCAACACATGCCCATATACCCATACACAATACAAGTATGAAAGCAGTATCAAACTCAAACTACCTATATACAAGATAACTGTGCTATCTCAGGTCTAAAGATTATATGCACTGATATGATTTATGACAAAACATTGACAAGAGTAAACTCCATGTGCTTGTCATAAGTGTCACTGGTTCGGCCTACTTATCATTTATAAGTGCCTATCATGTTTGTTATATAGCATGAAACTCACCATTCCATCTTATTTATATCTCATATAAATAACTTGGGAACAAACATGAATACAATCTTTCTGGATAAGTCATGTCCTTATTATGAAGTATCCTCGATTGTGAACTTATTTATGATACTTCGTGCTAGAAATATTGTCACTCATATTCTTAACAACTTAAGAATAATATTTCTAACAAAATATCAATGGACCTTTTCTATTACACATAAATATATTATGTAAACGGAAAAGTGGAAATGCCTTTTATTAATAAAAATATGTACAAGATACATACTAAATGATATGCTCTAGGGCATACTACTAACAAATCAATATCAGACTGTGCTAAAGAACTTTTCTTTTCAGATAGCATTATTCCATAAGAGTCCACTATGGATTGAAAAGTAGTTAAAAGTGCTTTATGAGCCGTGACATTTTTTGACAATAGAAGAATGTCATAAATATAAATGAGGGCACTGTGGAGTATGGGCTCAAATATTTTTGTCATGGCTTTTTAGAAAATAAAAGGTGCTATCTTTAGGCCAAGAGGGAGAACAGTCCATTGGTACTGGGCTGTGGGAATGCATAATGCAGTCTTAAGCCTATCCGTAGGTTTGATACCAAGTTGCCAAAAACCGGCGTTGAGATCAAACTTTGAAAAGATGTGGGCTTCATGAAGTTGGGTAAATAGGGCTTCAAGCTTGGGTAGTGGGAATTTGTCATCTTGTAAGAAATGGTTAAGAGGTCTATAGTCAATTATGAGCCTCTTTTTGCCCCTCAAATTTTCAGATCGTTTTTCCACATAAAAGGCTTAACAAGCCTAGGGAGAGGTTGTGGGTTCTATTAGGCCTTGTTGAAGTAACTATTTACATTCCTCTTAAACCAAAGCTAGATCTGCTGGATTCATTCCCGGGTGTGATGCCTTGGTGGGATTTATGTCTTCATTCAACTTAAACGGTAGATGGACAAAGAACTCCGAGTTTTTTCATAAGGGATGATGATGATGGACTGTGCATGAGAATCTGCACAAGACTTCAAGAGAAGTTCTTTGTGTTCTTGGAATTCCATTGAGGCATCTGCTAAGTAATACAGATTAGGAACAAAAGTTAAAGGTTAGAAATGTCTTTTGTATTTCAATCCCTTTGACAAAATCTTCAAATGTTTTGCTATTGAAGGAACGGAAGCGTGAAAAACACAAGATTATACCATTGAATTCAAAAATTTTCACCTAGGGTCACATGCACCATGCAAGATTTATTTTTATCTATTTGATTTCAATGATAAACAACATATTAAAACTCTTTTAATATGTTTTTGGATCTGTATTTGCCATTTAAGATTTTAAAATTAATCAGATTAATTTTAGAACCCTAGATTAAATCAAGAACGATTACACTAACCTCTTGATGTGCTGCAGCGTGTCTGCACCTTTGAGATTCATCTTCAGGACACCAGATGTTGTCCCTCTAGCTTGTCCACACCAAGAACACCTATGGCAGCCCTTGAACAGCTTCTAAAGCCTTTTCTATTAATTAGAAATTCAAGTTCTGCCTTTTAAGAGATTAGAGATGTAAACAGGACACTAGAAACAATTTCTAGTGTTCTTAATTCAAGAGATTGATGGCTAATCTCTTTGAATTGATGAGAGATGAAGAGAAATAGCTGGAGAGGCTCAAAGTGGCGTGACAATTGAGAGGAGAGGCTGCTGGTTATGTTTTCTTTTCATAACCACACTTAAATAGCTAGGTTAACACATTAAACCCTAGCCACATGTCACCTTTTGATTAGCTCTAGGTTTAAGTGACCCAATCACATTGTGCCAAGTGTCAAACCTATATTTAATCTTGATTTTAATCATCTTACATGATTAAAAAAACATTTGGCAAGCTTATGTGTTATGCCATGTGTCACCATCTCATGGTGCCACGTGTCACAATCGTGAAATGACCAAAATGCCCCTGTGTCTTAATTTTGAGTTCTTAACCCAAAATAATTATTTTCTTCTTCTAATTAATTTATATCAAATATAAATTAATTAATTAATCTCTATTAATTAATTTCTCATCAATTAAATTCATATTTAAACACTTTAAATATAAATTTAATTTATACTACACATCCAATAATCTAGATTTGGTTTCAAGTCATGCTAGGGACTTTGCAATTTAATTGCAAACCAAATTTATTTAATTAATCAATTAAACTCTTTAATTAATTAATTAAATCATATTTAAATAGGTGATAACTTGTGTATGTGTGTGACTTACTAGGCTCATCACTAATTGGCAATGAGACATGATATCAACTCTTAATATCATCAGAACTCTTTCTTACCATAAATGATTTCTCTAAATCATTTTATGAACCTCATAGACCATGGTTAACACCAAGCATAGCATGCCATGGCCACCCAATTAGTAATAAGGTTTACCTTAAATGAACCTATAATCATATGTTACCATGCACTAGAATCTCTCTGTTACAAAATCCCAACTCAAGCTGGAGTCATGGTTTATGTCAAACTCCATTTGCTATGAATATTCTGTTCTCTTTTAATTCCAGTTCTTGATTAAAAGATTTTTCTCATCAGAAACTCTTTTCTGAATAAATCTATCTGTCCTGGCCAGGAACTTGAAACATCAAGAACAATTAAATGAACATAGGATTTTGTCTCTATTTACTTAGAGGAACAGATTCCATCTTGATCAACACCTACCTCCATATATAACTAGTAGGAGCCAACAGATGCCCATATACCCATACACAGTACAAGTATGAAAGCAGTATCAAACTCAAACTACCTATATACAAGATAACTGTGCTATCTCAGGTCTAAAGAATATATGCACTGATATGATTTATGACAAAACATTGACAAGAGTAAACTCCATGTGCTTGTCATAAGTGTCACTGGTTCGGCCTACTTATCATTTATAAGTGCCTATCAAGTTTGTTATATGGCATGAGACTCACCATTCCATCTTATTTATATCTCATATAAATAACTTGGGAACAAACATGAATACAATCTTTCTGGATAAGTCATGTCCTTATTATGAAGTATCCTCGATTGTGAACCTATTTATGATACTTTGTGCTAGAAATATTGTCACTCATATTCTCAACAACTTAAGAATAATATTTCTAACAAAATATCAATGGACCTTTTCTATTACACATAAATATATTATGTAAACGGAAAAGTGGAAATGCCTTTTATTATTAAAAATATGTACAAGATACATACTAAATGATATGCTCTAGGGCATACTACTAACAATCTCCCACTAGCACTAGAGCCATTCATTACAATACCTTAGACCCATCTTCTCAAGATGTCGGTCTAACTGAGCTTGTGACAAATGTTTAGTGAATGGATCAGCTAGTTTTTCAGCTGATGTTATTTTTCTGCATGGCTATATCGCCTTGCCCAACTATATCTCTGATAATGTGGTAGTGCCTTTCTATGTGTTTGGATTTTGGTGAGACCTTGGTTCCTTAGCCTGTATGACTGCTCCATTGTTGTCACAGTGTAATGGAACTGCTGACTCAATGGAAGGAACTACTGTAAGTTCTGTCACGAACTTCTTTATCCAAACAGCTTCCTTTGCAGCATCTGATGCAACAATATACTCAGCCTCTATAGTGGAATCTGCAGTCGTGCTCTGTTTGGAACTCTTCCAACTGACTGCACCTCCATTACAAATGAACACATATCCAGAGGTAGACTTTCTATCATCGATATCTGATTGGAAATCGAATCGGATAACCATCCAATTGCAAGTCTCCACCTCCATAAATCAAGAATAAATCCTTAGTTCTTCTCAAGTACTTAAGGATATTCTTGTGACTATCGATGTTCCAAACCTGGATTGGATTGATACCGCTAGTCAAACTAACAAGATATGCTATATCCGCCTAGTACACAACATTGCATACATTAAACTTCCAATAGCCGAAGCATATGGAATCCTGGCCATCTTATCTCTTTCTTCATATGTCTTTGGAGACATCTCTTTAGAAAGGTGGATACCATGTCTCACTGGTAACAATCCTCTCTTGGAATCAAGCATGTTAAACCTCTTTAACACCTTTTCCAAGTATAGACTTTGGGATAAACCAATTATTCTTTTCGCTCTATCTCTATAGATGCGAATCCCAAGAATATAGGTTGCCTCCCCTAAGTCTTTCATGGAGAATGTATTTGACAACCATACCTTTATAGTCGTCAACATACTGTATCATTACCCATCAACAAGATGTCATCCACATATAAGACAAGGAAAGTGATAGCACTGTCACTAACCTTCTTATATACACATGGCTCATCCTCATTTTTGATAAAACCAAAAGATTTAATGGCTTCATCAAAACGGATGTTCCAACTCCTCGAAGCTTGTTTCAACCCATAAATGGATCGCTTTAGCTTGCATACCTTGGAACCATCTTGGGATTCAAATCCCTTAGGTTGTTCCATGAAAATGTTTTCTTCAATGTATCCATTGAGAAAAGCTGTTTTGACATCCATCTGCCAAATCTCATAATCATAGTATGCAGCTATTGCTAATAAAATCCTAATTGATTTAAGCATGGCAACAGGCGAGAAAGTCTCCCCATAGTCTATTCCTTGCCTTTGGCGAAACCCTTTCGCTACTAGCCTTGCCTTATAGGTCTCTACCTTTCCATCAGAACCAATTTTCTTCTTGAAAACCCATTTGTTCCCTATAGGTATAATACCTTAAGGTGGGTCAACAAGATCCCAAACTTGATTCTTATACATGGAGTCAATCTCGGATTTCATAGCATCAATCCATTTTGAAGAGTCTATATCTGATATAGCTTCTTCATAGGTAAGTGGATCATCTCCATGATCTACTTCTTCATGAGTAGACAACTCTTGTTCTTCTTCATGAAGAAAACCATATCTCACTGGTGGGTGAGATACCCTGGTTGTTCTATGAGGAACAGCTGTAGATGTTTCATCAATGGGTATAGGTTGACTTAATGGATTTATATCCATATGATCTGTTGGTTGGTCAGAATTCTCCAATTCTAACTCTATTTGCCTTCCTTTGCCTCCTTCTTGAATAAACTGTTGTTCAAGAAATGTGGCATCTCTACTTATCACAACCTTTTGTGAAGTAGGCAAATAAAATAATATCCAAAACTATCTTTTGGATATCCAACAAATCGACCTTTTTCTGATCTGGTCTCCAATTTATCAGTGTTCAGCTTTTTGATATAAGCTGGACAACCCCAAATCTTAACATGCTTAAGACTTGGTTTTCTTCCATGCCATATCTCATAAAGTGTGGAAGAAACTGATTTTGATGGAATCCTATTCAGAATATATAAAGCTGATTCTAATGCAAATCCCCAAAAGGAGATTGGCATATCAGTATAGCTCATCATACTACGTACCATATCCAATAGGGTACGATTTCTCCTTTCAGATACACCATTCAGCTGTGGCGTTCCTGGAGGAGTCAGCTGAGAAACAATGCCATGCTCTCTCAAGTATTCATCAAATTCAGTACTCAAATATTCACCTCCACGATCTGAACGAAGAGCTTTAATACTTTTTCCTGTTTGATTTTCTACTTCAGATTTAAATTCCTTAAACTTTTCAAAGGATTCATGTTTGTATTTCATCAAATACAAATACCCAAACCTTGATTTATCATCAGTAAAGGTAATAAAATAATGAAAGCCCCCTCTAGCCATTTCTTTAAACGGACCACATACATCACTATGTATTAGTTACAAAATATTTTCAGCTCTTAGCCCTTGTCCAACAAAGGGTGATCTAGTCATTTTGCCTTGAAGGCAAGATTCACAAGTTGGAGTAGGCTCAGAGCCCAATGAGGATAAAATCCCCATTTTCTCCAATTTTGCAATCCTATCTTCTGCAACATGACATAACCTTAAGTGCCAAATATATTTTGAACTTGAGTTGGTTTTCACCATGGCACTGTATTCATTTAGATTGCTATACTCTGGCTAATGGAAACACTTTCCTATTGGCAATGGAAACACTTTCCTGTTGGCAGTGGAAACACTTTCCTTTGCCTTCATCAGCTTTAGTCTTCCTTTTCTGTTTAGCTATTTTCTTGGAAGGACCAGGAATCTGAAGTTTCTTTTTCTTATTGCCCTTCTTCTTGTTGGACTTTCCAGCAGAAGAAGATGCAACCAAAGCTACCTCTTTTCCTTTATTGCCTGGCATATTCTTTTGGGCAATAACCAGCATGTTGAGTAAACCAGCTAAGGTGCATTCCTGTTGAGTCATATGAAAATTTGTTACAAAATTCCCAAAAGACTCAGGAAGGAACTGAAGGATCAAATCCGTTTGTAGTTGGAAATCCATGTTGAAGTCAAGATGTTCCAACTGCTCAATCAGCCGAATCATCTTGTGGACATGATCCCCAACATTCTGTCCCTCAGACATCCTCATATGAAATAACTGTTTAGATATCTCATACCTAGCATTCCTGCTGTGCTCACCATACAACTCTTGTAGGTGAAGGAGGATCTCACTTGCACTATGCATGTTCTCATGTTGCTTCTGTAACTCATTACTCATAGAAGCAAGCATGTAACACTTAGCTCTCATATCATGCTCCTTCCACTTGTCCAAAGTTTCATGTTCCTCTTGTGTGGCCTCTGGAGGTAAGGGACCAGGAACATTTGAATCTAGAACATATCCTATATGTTCAAGATAGGTTCAGGACAAGTTACAAATTTCTTAGCCAATCAGACAGATTAGGTCCTGTCAACCTGTTGTGATCAAGTATGCTTGCAAGGATATTGGATGGTGGTGGTTGTTTTGTGCTCATTATTATCAGAAAATTAATTGCAGAAAATAACCAGATTAATTAGTAAATGTATCATGTAATTAACCAAAATGATTATGGTCTTTTAATCAAATTGGTCCTCCCACTAACTTAGCGAATCCTACACTTCCAAAGTAGAAAACGGAAATCCTAGTTGGATGGATTTCTAATGGGTGATTGAATTCTTATAATTCTATTGATCATCCTCAGGTACATCCATTATTGGAATTACAATAAACTATAAGTGAGCAACTCCTTGCCCATCACATCTCATGTGAGGTTCAATCCTTTACCTAGCCCCTAATGCTCAAAATCTCAGGTACATCCATTATTGACTTATCTTGCATTAGTTAAGTTGATCCCATTGAGCCAGTAATTATGTAAATAATTTTAATGTCCTCAGGTACATCCAATATTGGCCACTAAACCATTTACATATTTACAACATCTCATGCTTAACAATTATTCTTAAGAAAATCTCTTAAATTAATTGCATCTCATGCAACTATTTAAAATTTCTTAAAATAATTGCCACAATGGAGGGCTTATGTTATAATTACTTTAATTATAGCATTTCCAACTTAATCATTTGTTTGGAAGATTTTATAGCCATCCTAATTACTATTAAGGTCTCACTTTGCACATTATCCATTTAGCATGCATATATCATATAATTGCATACATTCCCATACATCTCATGCATTCATGGATAAGCAGTAAATATGGTATGATCATGGACTTTCTAAGGGATTCAATTCCGAGCCACCAAGAATTGAATCAGGCATTCCTAGGTGCATTTCATTCATTCATTTTACAAGAGTTGCTGAAGGAGTACATAATCAACCCTTGATATTGAATTCCGCCCACGTCCCACCAATGCTCTTGACCTCCTTGAACTTCTTGCAATCCAATATTACATAGTAATCCTTGGCATACCAAGGCGAATTTACAAGAACTTAAATAAATGAAATTACAACCCAAAAAATATTACAAACTTAATAATACATGCCCAAAATAAATTAAAATAAATTAATTAATTTACAATCCCAAAGAAACATAAAAGAAATAAATCCAATCACATTGGTCTTTTATAGTCCATGATCATCCATCATGCATATCACTATTTAACAATTAAATAAAACATACATACTTAAATTAAATTGAATATCTCATAGTCAACTTAAAAATCAGATTTGAATATGATTCAAATAAATTTAAAAATTCAGATTTGAATCTCATTCAAACAAATTTAAAAATTCAGATTTGAATCACATTCAAACAACTTCAAAAATTCAGATTTGAATCACATTCAAACATTTTTAAAAAATCAGATTTGAATCACATTCAAATATTTCTTAAAAAATCAGATCTGAATTTTATTGAATCAATTTTAAAAAATCAGATTTAAATATGATTCAAACAACTTTAAAAATTCAGATTTGAATCACATTCAAACAACTTTTAAAATTCAGATTTGAATCACATTCAAACAATTTTTAAAATTCTGATTTGAATCATAATTTAATTGTGTGATTAAAACTACTAATTAAACACTTTAATTAGTCAAAGAATAGGCCTTAGATCATACAACAATTGCAGAATTAAAAGCCAAACCTTGAACCACCCAAGGAACCATTGTTGCCGCCACCAATGGTGGCTTCACCATGTGTGACGCCACATCTCATGATCCAACCAGCAATGAATCTCTTGATCTCATGATCAAACACACAATTAAATTATATAATCAACAATCTAAATGGCAAATATAGTGGCTCTGATACCAATTGAAGGAACGGAAGCGTGAAAAACACAAGATTATACCATTGAATTCAAAAATTTTCACCTAGGGTCACATGCACCATGCAAGATTTATTTTTATCTATTTGATTTCAATGATAAACAACATATTAAAACTCTTTTAATATGTTTTTGGATCTGTATTTGCCATTTAAGATTTTAAAATTAATCAGATTAATTTTAGAACCCTAGATTAAATCAAGAACGATTACACTAACCTCTTGATGTCTTTGCAGGTGTGTCTGCGCTTTGAGATTCATCTTGAGGACACGGATGTTGTCCCTCTAGCTTGTCCACACCAAGAACACCTATGGCAGCCCTTGAACAGCTTCTAAAGCCTTTTCTATTAATTAGAAATTCAAGTTCTGCCTTTTAAGAGATTAGAGATGTAAACAGACACTAGAAACAATTTCTAGTGTTCTTAATTCAAGAGATTGATGGCTAATCTCTTTGAATTGATGAGAGATGAAGAGAAATAGCTGGAGAGGCTCAAAGTGGCGTGACAATTGAGAGGAGAGGCTGCTGGTTATGTTTTCTTTTCATAACCACACTTAAATAGCTAGGTTAACACATTAAACCCTAGCCACATGTCACCTTTTGATTAGCTCTAGGTTTAAGTGACCCAATCACATTGTGCCAAGTGTCAAACCTATATTTAATCTTGATTTTAATCATCTTACATGATTAAAAAAAACATTTGGCAAGCTTATGTGTTATGCCATGTGTCACCATCTCATGGTGCCACGTGTCACATCGTGAAATGACCAAAATGCCCTCGTGTCTTAATTTTGAGTTCTTAACCCAAAATAATTATTTTCTTCTTCTAATTAATTTATATCAAATATAAATTAATTAATTAATCTCTATTAATTAATTTCTCATCAATTAAATTCATATTTAAACACTTTAAATATAAATTTAATTTATACTACACATCCAATAATCTAGATTTGGTTTCAAGTCATGCTAGGCACTATGCAATTTAATAGCAAACCAAATCAATTTCAATAATAAATTAAACTATTTACATAATTCAGTAAATCATATTTAAATAGGTGATAACTTGTGTATGTGTGTGACTTACTAGGCTCATCACTAATTGGCAATGAGACATGATATCAACTCTTAATATCATCAGAACTCTTTCTTACCATAAATGATTTCTCTAAATCATTTTATGAACCTCATAGACCACGGTTAACACCAAGCATAGCATGCCATGGCCACCCAATTAGTAATAAGGTTTACCTTAAATGAACCTATAATCATATGTTACCATGCACTAGAATCTCTCTGTTACAAAATCCCAACTCAAGCTGGAGTCATGGTTTATGTCAAACTCCATTTGCTATGAATATTATGTTCTCTTTTAATTCCAGTTCTTGATTAAAAGATTTTTCTCATCAGAAACTCTTTTCTGAATAAATCTATCTGTCTGCCAGAACTTGAAACATCAAGAACAATTAAATGAACATAGGATTTTATCTCTATTTACTTAGAGGAACAGATTCCATCTTGATCAACACCTACCTCCATATATAACTAGTAGGAGCCAACAGATGCCCATATACCCATACACAGTACAAGTATGAAAGCAGTATCAAACTCAAACTACCTATATACAAGATAACTGTGCTATCTCAGGTCTAAAGAATATATGCACTGATATGATTTATGACAAAACATTGACAAGAGTAAACTCCATGTGCTTGTCATAAGTGTCACTGGTTCGGCCTACTTATCATTTATAAGTGCCTATCAAGTTTGTTATATGGCATGAGACTCACCATTCCATCTTATTTATATCTCATATAAATAACTTGGGAACAAATATGAATACAATCTTTCTGGATAAGTCATGTCCTTATTATGAAGTATCCTCGATTGTGAACCTATTTATGATACTTTGTGCTAGAAATATTGTCACTCATATTCTCAACAACTTAAGAATAATATTTCTAACAAAATATCAATGGACCTTTTCTATTACACATAAATATATTATGTAAACGGAAAAGTGGAAATGCCTTTTATTATTAAAAATATGTACAAGATACATACTAAATGATATGCTCTAGGGCATACTACTAACAGCTTGCCGGTACAAATCAAACCCAATCAGCAAGTTTTTAGCAGGGAGGTCTGATCCAATGATTTTGGTCCAATGAATGCAGGTGGGAAAGAACTGATTACCAATGGGTTGTTTGGTAATCAGGCTAGTTTTGAAAATGTTTCCATCAGCTGCTTTGAAATACTCTGTGTGCGGGACCCAATATTCTAGAGGGAGTATAGCTGGATTCATTATACTCTTATGGGCTCCAGTGTCAAGAAATCCAATAACATTTATAGGCCGTTCATATTTACTGGGCAGAACATGTAGTGGGACCAGAGGGACAGGGATAGTGTCTGGTCTGTAAGTAGGACAAGAGGACTGGATGTTTTGGGCCAGGTAAAATGGGTAATGGGCTTTAGAGTCAGATTCTGAGCTTTCTAAGGATGCAGACTGGGTTTGGTCAAAATCAGTATCATCTTCTCCAAGGGAGAAGATAGTTTCTGTATCAGGTTCATCTTGTTCGGAAAATAAGGATTCGATGTCATCATGCTCCAAAGAGATATGAGAAACTTGTTGAATGTGCTATAGAAGCTTAACAGCTTTGTTTGGAATCTTGGGACAATTTTTTGCATAGTGCCCCGATTTCCACAAATGTTACAACGATCAAATTTCTTCATGCCTATCCTTATTTTTCTGAAATATCGAACTGGTTTCTTCCCCTTTCGATGTTTGAAAGGAGGCTTGGATCCCAAAAAACCAGAATATCTTTTATAATGACCCTTTTTCTTAGGCTTGCATTCATAGTTTTTTTCTTTGCGCTTGATGTCAAGGTGGGATTTTTGGCAGACATTTTTTAGTGTCTTACTTTTGTCAACAATGTGTTTGAACAATTTTGTTGCTCACACATTTTTTCCAAATAAGCCAGTGTCATTTGGTGTATTTCTCCAATAGTTATGGCATTTATAGCCTAGCAGGTGGCAGCAATACTCTGGTGTAGCTTTGGTTGCAATGCTTCAGGAAGGGAAGCAATGTAGGTATGCCGCAGGTTTAAATCATTGTAACCATTTAGCAAGTAATATCGCTAGACCATTCGTTGGTAATGTTTCTCTATATCTGCCCTTTTTAAGGAACAACAACACATGTTAAAGAATTCTTGACATAGCTGCTTGTTGTATAAAGAGGCATCTCCAAGAAATTCAGTGAAGATAACATTGCTTGCTTGCAGGATAGTTAAGTGGTAGAATTGAGCTTTTTGATATTTTCCAAGGGAGGCGAACCAATCTTGAAGAGTACCAATGGGCCGGGAAATAAATTCCTTGAGAATAACATGGGAATCAGTGCCTTCATGAAGCATCTAGACGTCTAGCCAGGCTTTGAATTTTGAAAGGCGGTCTCTCCATTTGGATGGAGGTATGTCATCCGAACCATGGGCCTGAACTAGGCTTAGACTAATGTTGAGTATTTGGAAGCCCGAAATCCAGTATTGGATCATCTTCTGGTATCTCTACATGTGGATCTTGGGCCTGGGGAGGCCCTGTAGGGCCTGTAGTGCCACTGGTAGAATCTGTGGTCGGAGAAGGACCAGTTTGAGATGAGGTTGGTTATTATGGAGGATCAGCCATGAATAGCTTTAACATCCATTTTTTTAGATTCACTATCATCACTGGAAAAATCATCTTCATTATGGGAAGAATCATCTTCTGAGTCAGAAGGAACAGATATGAAGTGTAGAGGTGATGGGTCAGGATGCATCTTTTCTTTGCCCTTGTCAATTTTTTCTTTTGGTGGCTTGGGATTCATCAGAATAGGATAAACTACTAGGCTCATATCTAGAGGGTGCTGGAGGAGGTATTAGTCTATGGAATAAGGGAGATGGGTTATAAGTTACAGAAGTAGGATCATAAGAGTAGTTGAAAGGACTAAAAGAAGAATAGGTAGGTTCAGGTGTCACAAGAAAAGGATTTTGTGATCTTAGGGCAGAGAAAGGGCTGTAAGAAGCAGGTACTTCGGTTGGCCTGTGAAGGTCTGTTTCAACCTGAGCCAATTATTTCTTTAGCTTTTTGATCTCAGCTTCCTTTTGGGTAAACTCCATACCAAATCTCCTTTGTTGTATCAAGGACTTAAGATCCTTGTCATGCTGCACAATTTTCCCTTGTAATTCTCTGTACATATTCTGGGTAATTGCAGTAAAGGAATCTACCTTTTGATTAATGTGCTAAGTTCTTGTAAGAACTTGATCAATTTTAGAATCAATCCATTGCAGTGTTTTGTTCTAAACTACTGTGTTTTTGATTTGCCAGTTTTGAACTTATTTAGCTTGAGTGATTGGGGTTGTCTGGCCTTCAGCGTCAACTTTGGTTGGGTGGATAAAGGGTCTTGTAGAGATCTTAGTTTGTTGATCTATTTGCTGGGCTAGCGGGGTAAACTCTGCTTCATAAGAGACAGGAGAAAACATCATGCATGGCTGCACCAAAGGCAATGTAGGAGGTGGAGGAGGAGGATAAGGTTGTCCTTCTTTTTCGATGATTTCCAAGGTAAGTTCATAAATTGGAAGAGGCTTTGTAACACCACTGTATTGGGTAGTGCGTTCTACTATTTTGATGACCAGTGTCTATCAGGATAGCTAAATGCCTGGAACTACACTTAAATGTTAGTAAGGAGACATAAAATAATGAAATACAATAGAGAAAAATACAAGAAAAATAAAGAAAAAATAAGAGCAATGAAATGTGATTAAGTTAAACGAGCCAAACCCATAACGATGGGTGACCGCACTGGGAAGTTGCGGCGAGGATTATTGACTAGCCCTGGTCCACAGGGAACCCTATGAAATATTTTTAAGACTTAAATAAATATCTATTGAGGTATAATTGACTTAGAAAATTTCAAAGAAAAATTAATTAATTAGTACAAAGAAAAATGAGAAATCGAGAAACCGACAAAAATCGGTGTTATCGAAAAATCGGGAGTACAACCCGAATAGGGGCATTTTGGTTAATTGATACCCCGAGTTGACTTTTAACCTAAATGTCCATTAAAAATAAGTGACATTAAAGTTTGAAAACCCCATGAAAAATGAAATTGCAAATGAAATGTATAAATAAAGAAAATTAGGGGGTAAGAATTTGAATAATTAAAAGTTGAATTAAATTAATGTTATTCCTACATTAGTGGACCACTAAGCACTTTGTAAAGCATTAAAAATTTGGCATCTTCTACTAAGATTATGCAACACCATCTTCTTCCTCAAAACTCACTTTGGCCAAACCAATTTCTTCCAAAAGCTCATCCATGGCCAGCCCATCTACATGCTCTAATCTCCATGATCAAGCCATAGTTCTTGCAAGTTGTCTTCACTAAAGTTGGAGTACACCTCTTGGGCAGTATTTTGGGAGCAAAAAGGTAGAGATTTGAAGGACTTTTGACAAGTTCCACTTGATGTACATGTCCAATTTTCTTTCATTTCTTTGTTAAAGTTTGTGTTAGTGTTGAGTGGAGTTGATTTATGGAAGAAATTGAAAGATTTGTTGAGTTAGTGAATTGTTCAAATTTTGGTAGCCCTCATGTCCATGGGAGTTTGATTTATTCCTTTCATGTATTTGGTGATTTGAGGTATTGATTTTAAGTGCTTAAATGTATAGGAGTTGATTACCATGTATATAGTTTGAATTGTAAGTTTGTGAATTGAAAATGGAAGCTTGAAGTATATGTGTAATTTGGGAAGCCTTATGGGGAAGTTGGAAGTGTTTAATTTCATGAATGGTTTGTTAAAGTATGGTATTGAAGGTGGCAGAATATGTATACAATTTACTAGTGAAGTTATATGTAATATTTGGAAGTGCTTACATGTATATATTGTTATAAATGGACTTTGTAATTTAGGACTATATTTGGTGTATTGTAATTTAGGATTATAATTGGTGTATTAAAGTTCATTGTATTCTGCCCAAAGTGACGATAATGTAAGTGATTGATGAATGTGGTAATGTACCAAATCGGAATTGAGCAGACAAGTGGACTTATAGTAAGGTAAATGTGTAATTGATAGATGTTTAAGCAATGTATTTAAAGACGGTATGCAAATGAGCCTAAAACTCTAAATGTGTGACTCCAATTGGTATGAGGCCAATTGGAGGTAAAACTAAGCACAAAATGTGCCAACTTTCATTTTGAAAGCCTATCAAAATTCTGTCACCCTACTCCTCGTAAGATGCAATATGCTTCCGTAGTACACCTAATGAATTATCGTACTTCGCCTACCGGTAACCCATTAAATATACTACAAGGGATTTTAAAACAATTTTCATTCATTTTTAAATTGGTGGGTAAAATATATATATATATATATATATATATATATATATATATATATATATATATATATATATATATATATATATTTCAAATATTGAAAACCTTTATTTAAAGTCCAAACATAAATCAAATTTTTGGATATTAAAAATCTCCGCAATTTTTACAGAAATTTTGGCAGAGTACCGTCTGTATTTTGAGAAAACAGTTCTTCAAAACCTGAAAAGAAAGACACTCCCAATATATTTCTCAACCACAACTCCATTATTTAATTTCATTTCATAAATCAGTGCAAGCAACTCAATACACAGTTTGAATTAAATCAAACATTGAAACATCTCATTAAGGTAAAAAAATTAATATTTACATTCATGGGAGCATTAAAAATTTAGTAGTACAAAACTTTATTAGTACCCGAAGATAGTTTCACAGTGTCTTTCAATAATCTAGCTCAGTTGCTTTATATTTTCTTTCACCTGCAACAGCATACAAAGTTATCACTGAGTGGTGAACTCAGTGGTGCACAAACTAATAATTTAAAACCTAATATAATTTATGATTTGACAACTCATGACAAATAAAAATTTAAATTTTTTAAATTCTTCAAAATTCATGAAACAATACAAAGATTTTGAATCACTGACAAATTATTTATTTCAACTATGATGTATCAAACTATGCATAATTGAAAGGGCATTGCCAATAATTTACACAGTTGGATCCATGACACAAAATTCATAATAGATGCCGTGTTGTACACCACGACATTTCAAACTCTCCCAATAACCGAGGCTAAAAGGGAGGACCAAAGACTAGCTAGTATATATGAGTACTCATCTAAACTCTTCCCCAACTGGCAAGCTAGAGAGGAAGGAACTCAACCCATCTAGTGGAGGAGATATCTCACTAGACAAGCCAATGAGAATTCAAAACATATTGCTATGTCAACTGTAGTTTCAAATCATATTCAAAACAATTTCTATTTACAAAAGTGCTTACAAACTATTAACATATTTAATCTGTGACACCCCTTACCCGTCTACAGTGTAGCCGAGCAAGTTATGCCACTTAGTGTGTCGGAACACCAATTCATGTTTAAATTTGAATTAATCCGTTTTAATTTATTTATTTATAATTTTTGATAAATCTAAATTTTTTCGCAAATTTTATAGAAAATCCGGCAGAGTGCCGGCTATAAATTGGAAAAACAGTTTCCAATAATATCATCACATTATTCTCAATCAACCTCCAATATATTCTCAACAATTTCTCAATTCACTTCAGTATCTCAAAAATTCAATTCAATTCAAAACACAATTAACTCAATGAAAAAAATGCTCAATTTATTACTGAACATATTCCATAGATACTTACATCAAAAGCATGATTACATGAATTTATAATACACATTACATAAGGTTACAAAATACAAAATATCAAAATATCAAATTATCAAAATGGCCTAATGTCTTACTAAATGCACTGCAATGTGAGGTGACTCTGAACTCTGAGTGCAGCTATGAAGGCTCACCCTGTATGAGGCCTGCTGGACTCCCCAGCTATGTCTCCAGTACCTGCGCGTGGCAAAAGCGATGCGCTAAGCAATTCTGCTTAGTGGTGACAATATAAAATAAAATAAAATAAAATAAAAACATGTGTACAGAATGTATGTTTACATTTTTGGGTGAACTAAGTCTCAAATGTTTATTGCAATATTATTCAATTGAAGTTTGGTAAGATTTATTAATACTGCCCGAGTAACCTATACTAGTTGACTGGACTGGATAAACGGGTAAACTGGTACTGGGTACTAAGTACCTCGGACCATCACACCATCGGTCACATTGTGTCTCCCGGTGTGCAACAGAACAGCTAATAAGCTGTGATAATTATCGGGGATTAAACTCGAGTATAACAACTCAATATCATAGCCAAAGGCTATTATGTCACAGAATGGCATGGGAAGCCATGAAATACAGAATGGCATGAAGCCATATGCAGTACTGCTAACAGAACCCTATTGGCATGCCAACCTATCCAAACCAATCACATTAGGCCTACTAGGGCATTTAACACTTTTTATTTATGTAATTCTTTGAAATTGAATTTTTATGATTACTATTCATTTCATTGGTCAACCAAAATGTTGAATTTTGCATTGGCAATAGGTAAATTAGTTCAAATATCATCAACATACCATATTTTGCATTTTAAACTTGTTGGTATTGGTTGCCAATACCATCTCTAAGCTTAATGTGAATTGGATAGAATTTTCAGTTTTCAAGCTTTGACTTTACTATTTCATTATTTACTGTTGCAGTGGGAATTTGGAAAAATGATCAACATGAAAGTTGTTCCTTATTTTGTCTAGTTGAATTTCCTTTTTTGAATCACTCCATTTTGAGTTTTGTAGCTCAAGTTATGGTCCAAAAATCACAACTGGCCGGATTGAAAATTTTCAAGGCTGACCATATCTATAGTGCAGTGAATAGTGACTGCAACTCAATTGTTGGATAGGTTTTGGTCATAATTTGGGGTAGGTTCCTTCATGAAAGTTGTTGGTCTATATCTCAGCTTGTTGCTGATAAAATTTCGAGTCAATTGGACCTTTATACATTGAGTTATGGCCAAATGAACAATCACTGTTCATTTGGTCATTCTGTAGAAACAGCTTGCAGGTCACCCGGATTTGAGCAAGTTTTTGGTCCACTTGGTTTGGTTTTATGGGCATGGTTTCTTCACCAAAGTTGTGCCATTTTGTGTCTATTTTCATGTCCAATTGGCCAAACACCAATTGAACCTCTACAATTTAAGTTATGGTAGTCCAAACAGGATGGACTCACATCCAAACCTACAGGTCACATAAGGCAGCCATTCCAACCTCAAATCCCACAACCCAATTCACTTCTTTTTTTATTCAAACCAAACCAAATGGTCACTAATTGACCATTAAAACCTACTCCCATCATCCCAATATCAAAGTCTCATTCTTCGACCCAAAACCTAACTCAACATTTCAAAACCATGCATTATCATTGCATTTATCAATTCACTTATAAGATACACATTAAGGGCAGCCATACTAGCATGTTAACTCCCCAAAAATCATCACCATATTACCCTAGCTATGGCTGCCAAAATTTAGGGTTAACATACCAATGGTGTTTCATCAAATTTCTTTGTCATTTACACATATTTATAGTTCTTAAACATGAAATTGAAGTGAAATTCAAGGTTTAGGTCACTAACCTCTTAGGGAGTGAATTTCCCACTTACTCAAAGTCTTGGTTTCCTTTTCTTTTTGCTCCCACAAGAATCACCAATATGATAGAATGAATTTTTGTGTTGGTAATTAGGGTTTTTAGTGGAAGAAAGCTAGGAAAATAGAGGTTTAGAAGTTTCTTAATGGTGGTTATGGTGAAATGGTTCACGGTAAGAGGAAGAAAAAAGAAAGAGAAGTCTGATTTTCTCCATTTTCCAGCCCATTTGACCTCTTTTAAGTTAGTTTATGCTATGTGTCAACATTGGGTTGGGTGAAGGCACACTAATGACATCATGCGATATCATAAATTCCCATTTAATTCATTTTTTTTCTTTTCTTTTCTACTCATTTCAATTCAATTTTTAGTAATATTTATTCACATTTTATGTCATAATAATTATTTACTTAACTGGACAAGTCGGCCAAAAATCACCTCTGAAGGCGAAATGACCAAAATGCCCTCCATTTGGCTTAACGGGCCAAAATTGTCTGTACCGATTGAAAATTTTTTCTAAATATTTCCTTGGCATTATAATGCCATAGGAACCTCAATGACCCTTCTCTGGAGTCCCAAAAATTATTTTATAATTTTTCCCCCGAGTCTAGGGCTCCTAGTTGCGAGAACCGCAACTTCTCACTAGGTTACCCATCGCTAGGGCACCGGCTCATTTAACTTGGTTGTATTTTATTTCTAAAATTTTTCCTAAGTTTTTCTTATTAATATTTGAGTTAATTATAGTTCCTCACTTTAGTTTAAATATTTTTCCAGATATTCTGGCTGTCCGGACCGATACTGATCACCGGAACAGTAGAATGTACGAAATTACTACAGGGAGGGTGTTACAACTCTTCCCCTCTAATTTAAATTTCGTACTCGAAATTTACCTGATGCAAACAGTTGAGGGAACTGTTGCCTCATCGTCTCTTCACTTTCCCAAGTTACCTCCTCGGTGTTGTGGTGCCTCCAAAGCACTTTCACCAGTGGGATCTGTTTATTTCTCAACTCTTTCACTTCCCGAGCCAGGATCCATATGGGTTCTTCTTCATATGTCAAATCTGGTTGTACTTCAATTTCTTCCATGGAGATGACATGTGAAGGATCTGAGTGGTATCTTCTTAGCATAGACACGTGGAACACATTGTGGATCTTGTCCAGCTCTGGTGGTAAAGCTAGCCTATAGACCACTGGACCCACACGTTCAATGAATTCATATGGGCCGATGAACCTAGGGCTTGACTTACCTTTTCTTCCAAACCTCAGTACCTTCTTCCATGGTGAGACTTTGAGAAACACTTTATCGCCAACTACATATTCTATTTCTTTTCTCTTTAAGTCGGCATAGGATTTCTGTCTGTCTGAGGCAACCTTCAGATTGGCTTTGATTATTTTCACTTTTTCCTCAGTCTGTTTCACCAGGTTTGGCCCTACCAGTTTGTCTTCGCCCAATTCGGTCTAGCACACTGGAGTTCTACATTTCCTCCCATACAGTGCTTCATACAGAGCCATTTGAATGCTAGCTTGGTAGCTATTGTTGTATGCGAATTCTGCAAGTGGGAGATATCTATCCCAACTCCCCTCAAACTCAATGACACAACTCCTTAGCATATCCTCCAAGATCTGAAATATATTTCATGTTATTATTATCATTTCAGTTCAATATTTGCATTAGTTCAATTGGTTTTAGTTGTTTACCTGGATTACTCTTTCTAATTGCCCATCTGTCTGAGGATGGAAAGCCGTGCTAAAGCGGAGTTATGTGCCCAAGGCTTCTTGCAACTTTTTCCAAAATCTCAATGTAAACCTTGGGTCTCGGTTAGATATGATGGAAAGTGGGATTCAATGAAGCCTAACTATCTCACTGATATACAATTCTGCTAGCTTCTCCAGTGAGTAGTTAGTCCTAACTGGCAGAAAATGTGCTGACTTCGTCAATCTGTCCACCATCACCCACACTGCATCATGCTTCCTTTGGGTGAGAGGTAGACCACTAACAAAATCCATAGTGACCCGGTCCCATTTCCATTCAGGTATGTTTATAGGCTGTAACAAACCCGATGGAACTTGATGTTCTGCCTTAACTTGCTGACATGTCAAGCATTTAGTCACATAGTCAGCTATATTCCTCTTCATACCAGGCCACAAATAATGAGGCTTCAAATCATTATACATTTTTGTGCTCCCTGGGTGCATAGCATAAACACTCGTGTGTGCTTCTTTCAGAATACTCGTTTTCAGTTCTCCATCATCTGGTACACACACTCTTCCTCTGTAGTATAGACACCCATCTGCTTTCACCTCATATTTAGTTTCCTTCCCCTCAGGAATTTTAGCCATAATTGCCATTAGTTTTTCATCTGCCTTCTGCCCATCTTGTATTTGCTGTAGTAGGGTTGGCCTCATTTGCAACTCAGCCAAAATAGCTCCATCTTGAGCTAAGGACAGACAGGCATTGAGTGATCTTAAAGCTGTGATGGACTTCCTGCTTAAAGCATCAGCAACTACATTTGCCTTCCCAGGATGATAATCTATCACACAATCATAGTCCTTTAGGAACTCAATCCATCGCCTCTGTCTAAGATTGAGCTCCTTCTGGGTTGGAAAATATTTTAGACTCTTGTGGTCTGTATAGATGTAGCATTTTTCACCATATAAATAATGCCTCCATATCTTCAATGAGAAGATAATCGCTGCTAACTCCAGGTCATGAGTAGGGTAGTTCTGTTCATGTGGCCTTAATTGCCTGGAAGCATAGGCGACCACTTTCCCCTCTTGCATCAATACACACCCTAGCTCATTATGTGAGGCATCACTATAGACCACAAAGTCCTTTCCCGACACTGGCTGTGTTAACACTGGTGCCTCTGTCAACATAGCCTTTAACCTCTCAAAACTAGCCTGACATTTGTCATTCCAGTTAAATCTGACATTCTTGTGTAACAACTTGGTCATTGGAGCAGCTATTAAGGAAAATCCCTTCACAAATCTTCTGTAATACCCAGCTAGCCCCAAGAAACTTCTGACCTCAGTTGTATTTCTGGGAGGCTTCCATTCCATCACTGATTCTATATTTTTGGGATCCACTCTAATCCCCTCTGCTGATACTATGTGTCCAAGGAAAGAGATTTCACTCATCCAGAAGTCACACTTGGACAACTTAGCATACAGCTTCTTTTCCCGTAGGGTTTGCAGAACAATCCTCAAATGTTCATCATGTTCTTCCCTGGTCTTGGAATACACCAGAATATCATCAATAAATACCACTACAAACCGATCTAAGTATAGATGGAAGATACGGTTCATAAGGTCCATAAATGCTGCTGGCGCATTTGTTAACCCAAACGGCATCACTAGAAATTCATAGTGCCCATACCGGGTTCTGAATGCAGTTTTTGACACATCTGCATCCTTTACCCTCAACTGATGATACCCTGATCTGAGGTCAATTTTTGAAAATACACCGGCTCCCTTCAACTGATCAAACAGATCATCAATTCTGGGCAATGGATATTTATTCTTCACAGTTACTTTATTCAACTGCCGGTAATCGATACACAATCTCAAAGTTCCATCCTTTTTCTTCACAAACAGCACCGGAGCTCCCCATGGTGACACACTAGGGCGTATGAACCCCTTATCAAGCAACTCTTGCAACTGAGTTTTCAACTCCCTCAATTCAGTGGGTGCCATCCTATAAGGAGCAATGGAAATGGGTGCTGTACCCAGCATTACCTCAATAGCAAACTCGACTTCCCTTTCTGGTGGTAAACCAGGCAACTCTTCAGGAAATACATCTGGGAAGTCTCTTACTGTGGGTATATCATTCAGGTTTGGCTTAGCTTGCCTAGTATCAACCACGTGTGCTAGGTAAGCTTCACAGCCTTTTCTCATCATTCTTCTTGCAACTGTAGCTGAGTTAACATTGGACAGGAAATCTGTCCCTTCACCCACAACAGTGATCTCATTACCCTCAGAAGTTTTCAGAGAAATTCTCTTCAATTTACAATCAACTATTGCTTGATGACGTGACAACCAGTCCATTCCCAAAATCACGTCAAACTCGTGGAAGGGCAATTCAATTAGGTCTGCCGAGAATTCATACCCCTGAATCCTCAACGGGCAACCTTTATACACCTTATTCACTATCACACTGTGGCCTAGTGGATTTGTGACCAGAATGTCTTGATCACTTTCCTCTACTGGAACTCCCCTCTTTATGGGTAGTTTGATGCAAATGTAGGAATGAGTGGATTCTGGATCCACCAATGCATGTACAGAAGTGTTGTAGAGGGAAAACGTACCCCTGATGACATCCGGGGCATCTTGCTCCTCTTGAGCTCTGATGGCATAAGCCCTGGCTGGTATTCTAGTGTCTGGCCTCTCGGTGACTCGATGCAGGCCTCGGTGATGGACCACCTCTCGGGTTTACTGTGCTTCCTACCTCTTTGTGGTGCAGGAGCAGGTCTGTCAGTTTGTGTTGGAGCAACTGTAGTAGTCCTCTTCGGACAATTCTTGATCTGGTGTTTTGTAGATCCACACCGCAAGCATGCATCGGTCACTAGCCAACATTCCCCCTTGTGCCACTTCTGACAGTACTGACAAGTAGAAGATGCAGGGGCTGGTCCCCTAAACACTGTCCCTGGAGAGCTGCCCATTGATGGTGTGGACTGGCCTCTCCTAGGTGTTGAATCGGTCCGCCCCTCGAGATCGCCCTGACCCTGTGGTGGTCCCGAACTCTGAGCAGGAGGACCCTTACTTTTCTTACTGGATGCAGAATATGCACTGGACTGACTCGGACCCCTGTTCTGCTGTCTTTCCCTTCTATTTTGTTCATTGATTCTAACCCTTTCCACTTTTGATGCAGCATCCACTAGTTTAGAAAAATCCGTGATCTCCAGTGCTGTGATCATGACTTTGATGTTGTCATTGAGCCCTTCCTCAAACCGCTCGCACCTCTCGCCTCGGTAGGGACTATCTCCCTCCCATCTGGCTCGGTTTAACAAACTCACGCTCATACTTAGCCACGACAAGCTGTCTCTCAGCGATGAATTCCCTTCTTCGCTCTTCTAAATACACTTTACTAATATATTTCTTCCTGAACTCTGTGAGGAAGAATTCCCAGGTGATCCGTTCAGGTTGCACCTCACTGGTTACTGTGTCCAACCACTGATATGCATCATCCTGAAGTAGGGACACAGCACCCACCAGGTTCTGCTCGGGGGTGCAGTTTAGCTATTTCAGTACTCTGATGGTTATGTCCAACCAATTTTCTGCAGCCATGGGATCATCCTCCCTCTTCCCAAAGAAGTCTATAGCCCCATGTTTTCACAATTTCTCCAAATGGGACTTCTGTGGTGCTGGTGGAGGTTGTGGTTGTGGTTGTGGTGGTGGAATTGCCCCCATCATTTGCCAGTAGAACTCGTTCATTTGCTAGAATAGAGCAAACTGAGGTTGAGCAGATTCTCCCCCGCCCCCAGACTCAGCCCTTGGTGGAGCATGACTCTCCACCTCTTCATCAACTGCTCTTTGCGAAGCAGGAGATGAAGGAACGGAAGCGTGAAAAACACAAGTTTATACCATTGAATTCAAAAGTTTTCACCTAGGGTCACATGCATCATGCAAGATTTATTTTTATCTATTTGATTTCAATGATAAACAACATATTAAAACTCTTTTAATATGTTTTTGAATCTGTATTTGCCATTTAAGATTTTAAAATTAATCAGATTAATTTTAGAACCCTAGATTAAATCAAGAACGATTACATTAACCTCTTGATGCACTGCAGCGTGTCTGCGCCTTTGAGATTCGTCTTCAGGACACCAGATGTTGTCCCTCTAGCTTGTCCACACCAACAACACCTATGGAAGCCCTTGAAGAGCTTCTAAAGCTTTTTCTATTAATTAGAAAATCAAGTTCTGCCTTTTAAGAGATTAAAGATGTAAACAGGACACTAGAAACAATTTCTAGTGTTCTTAATTCAAGAGATTGATGGCTAATCTCTTTGAATTGATAAGAGATGAAGAAGAAGAGATAAAAACCCTCAAAGTGGCGTGACAAAGGAGTGTGGCTGCTGGTTGTGTTTTATTTTCTCATAACAACACTTAAATAGCTAGGTTAACACATTAAACCCTTACCACATGTCACCCTTTGATTAGCTCTAGGTTTAAGTGACCCAATCACATTGTGCCAAGTGTCAAACCTATATTTAATCTCGATTTTAATCATCTTACATGATTAAAAACATTTGGCAAGCTTATGTGTTATGCCATGTGTCACCATCTCATGGTGCCACGTGTCACACTGCAAAATGACCAAAATGCCCCTGTGTCTTAATTTTGAGTTCTTAACCCAAAATAATTATTTTCTTCTTCTAATTAATTTATATCAAATATAAATTAATTAATTAATCTCTATTAATTAATTTCTCATTAATTAAATTCATATTTAAACACTTTAAATATAAATTTAACTTATATTATACATCCAATAATTTAGATTTGGTTTCAAGTCATGCTGGGGACTTTGCAATCTAATTGCAAACCAAACCTATTTAATTAATCAATTTAAACTCTTTAATTAATTAATTAAATCATATTTAATTAGGTGATAACTTGTGTATGTGTGTGACTTACTAGGCTCATCACTAATTGGCAATGAGACATGATATCAACTCTTAATATCATCAGAACTCTTTCTTACCATAAATGATTTCTCTAAATCATTTTATGAACCTCATAGACCATGGTTAACACCTAGCATAGCATGCCATAGCCACCCAATTAGTAATAATATTTACCTTAAATGAACCTATAATCATATGTTACCATGCACTAGAATCTCTCTGTTACAAAATCCCAACTCAAGCTGGAGTCATGGTTTATGTCAAACTCCATTTCTTTGTGAATATTATGTTCTCTTTTAATTCCAGTTCTTGATTAAAAGATTTTCTCATCGAAACTCTTTTACGAATAAATCTATCTGTCTTGGCCAGGAACTTGAAACATCAAGAACAATTAAATGAACATAGGATTTTATCTCTATTTACTTAGAGGAACAGATTCCATCTTGATCAACACCTACCTCCATATATAACTAGTAGGAGCCAACACATACCCATATACCCATACACAGTACAAGTATGAAAGCAGTATCAAACTCAAACTACCTATATACAAGATAACTGTGTTGTCTCAGGTCTAAAGATTATATGCACTGATATGATTTATGACAAAACATTGACAAGAATAAACTCCATGTGCTTGTCATAAGTGTCACCGGTTCGGCCTACTTATCATTTATAAGTGCCTATCATGTTTGTTATATGGCATGAGACTCACCATTCCATCTTATTTATATCTCATATAAATAACTTGGGAACAAACATGAATACAATCTTTCTGGATAAGTCATGTCCTTATTATGAAGTATCCTCGATTGTGAACCTATTTATGATACTTTGTGCTAGAAATATTGTCACTCATATTCTTAACAACTTAAGAATAATATTTCTCACAAAATATCAATGGACCTTTTCTATTACACATAAATATATTATGTAAATGGAAAAGTGGAAATGCCTTTTATTAATAAAAATATATACAAGATACATACTAAATGATATGCTCTAGGACATACTACTAACAATCTCCCACTAGCACTAGAGCCATTCATTACAATACCTTAGACCCATCTTCTCAAGATGTCAGTCTAACTGAGCTTGTGACAAAGGCTTAGTGCATGGATCGGTGAATTTTTGGTGATGTTATTTTCTGCATGGCTATATCGCCTTGCCCAACTATATCTCACGATAATGTGGTAGTGCCTTTCTATTTGTTTGGATTTTGGGTGAGACCTTAGTTCCTTAGCTCAGTATGTTGCTCCATTGTTGTCACGGTGTAGTGGAACTCTTGACTCAATGGAAGGAACTCTTGTAAGTTCTATCACGAACTTCTTTATCCAAACAGCTTCCTTTGCAGCATCTGATGCAACAATATACTCAGCTTCTGTAGTGGAATCTGTAGTCGTGCTCTGTTTGGAACTCTTCCAACTGACTGCACCTCCATTACAAATGAACACATATCCAGAGGTAGACTTTCTATCATCGATATCTGATTGGAAATCAGAATAAGTATAACCATCTAGTTGCAAGTCTCCACCTCCATAAATCAAGAATAAATCCTTAGTTCTTCTCAAGTACTTAAGGATATTCTTGACAGCTATCCAGTGTTCCAAACCTGGATTGGATTGATACCTGCTAGTCAAACTAACAGCATATGCGATATCCGGCCTAATACACAACATTGCATACATTAAACTTCCAATAGCCTAAGCATATGGAATCCTGGCCATCTTATCTCTTTCTTCAGGTGTCTTTGGAGACATCTCTTTAGAAAGATGGATACCATGTCTCACTGGTAACAATCCTCTCTTGGAATCAAGCATGTTAAACCTCTTTAACACCTTTTCCAAGTATAGACTTTGGGATAAACCAATTATTATTTTTGCTCTATCTCTATAGATGCGAATCCCAAGAATATAGGTTGCCTCTCCTAAGTCTTTCATGGAGAATGTATTTGACAACCATACCTTTATAGTCGTCAACATACCTGTGTCATTACCCATCAACAGTATGTCTTCCATATATAAGACAAGGAAAGTGATAGCACTGTCACTAACCTTCTTATATACACATGGCTCATCCTCATTTTTGATAAAACCAAAGGATTTAATGGCTTCATCAAAACGGATGTTCGAACTCCTCGAAGCTTGTTTCAACCCATAAATGGATCGCTTTAGCTTGCATACCTTAGAACCATCTTGGGATTCAAATCCCCTAGGTTGTTCCATGAAAATGTTTTCTTCAATGTATCCATTGAGAAAAGCTGTTTTGACATCCATATGCCAAATCTCATAATCATAGTACGCGGCTATTGCTAATAAAATCCTAATTGATTTAAGCATGGCAACAGGCGAGAAAGTCTCCTCATAGTCGATTCCTTGCCTTTGGCGAAACCCTTTCGCTACTAGCCTTGCCTTATAGGTCTCTACCTTTCCATCAGAACCAATTTTCTCCTTGAAAACCCATTTGTTCCCTATAGGTATAATACCTTCAGGTGGGTCAACAAGATCCCAAACTTAATTCTTATACATGGAATCAATCTCGGATTTCATAGCATCAATCCATTTTGAAGAGTCTATATCTGATATAGCTTCTTCATAGGTAAGTGGATCATCTCCATGATATACTTCTTCATGAGTAAACAACTCTTGTTCTTCTTCATGAAGAAAACCATATCTCACTGGTGGGTGAGAAACCCTGGTTGTTCTACGAGGAACAGCTGTAGATGTTTCATCAACGGGTATTGGTTGACTAGATGGATCTATATCCATCTGATCTGTTGGTTGGTCAGAATTCTCCAATTCTAACTCTATTTGCCTTCCTTTGCCTCCTTCTTAAACAAACTTTTGTTCAAGAAATGTGGCATCTCTACTTATCACAACCTTTTGTGAAGTAGGCAAATAAAAATAATATCCAAAACTATCTTTTAGATATCCAATAAATCGACCTTTTTCTGATCTGGTCTCCAATTTATCAGTGTTCAGCTTTTTGATATAAGCTGGACAACCCCAAATCTTAACATACTTAAGACTTGGTTTTCTTCCATGCCATATCTCATAAGGTGTGGAAGAAACTGATTTTGATGGAATCCTATTCAGAATATACAAAGCTGATTCTAATGCAAATCCCCTAAAGAAGATTGGCATATCAGTATAGCTCATCATACTACGTACCATATCTAATAGGGTACGATTTCTCCTTTCAGATACACCATTCAGCTGTGGCGTTCCTGGTGGAGTCAGCTGAGAAACAATGCCATGCTCTCTCAAGTATTCATCAAATTCAGTACTCAAATATTCACCTCCACGATCTGATCGAAGAGCTTTAATATTCTTTCCTGTTTGATTTTCTACTTCAGATTTAAATTCTTTGAACTTTTCAAAAGATTCATGTTTGTATTTCATCAAATACAAATACCCAAACCTTGATTTATCATCAGTAAGGGTAATAAAATAATGAAAACCCCCTCTAGCCATTTCTTTAAATGGACCACATACATCACTATGTATTAGCTCCAAAATATTTTAAGCTCTTAGCCCTTGTCCAACAAAGGGTGATTTAGTCATTTTGTCTTGAAGGCAAGATTCACAAGTTGGAGTAGGCTCAGAGCCCAATGAGGATAAAATCCCCATTTTCTCCAATTTTGTAATCCTATCTTCTGCAACATAACATAACCTTAAGTGCTAAATATATTTTGAACTTAAGTTGGTTTTCACCATGGCATTGCATTCATTTAGATTGCTATACTATGGCCAGTGGAAACACTTTCTTACTGGCAATGGAAACACTTTCCTGTTGGCAGTGGAAACACTTTCCTTTGCCTTTGTCAGCTTTAGTCTTCCTTTTCTGTTTAGCTATTTTCTTGGAAGGACCAGGAATCTGAGGTTTCTTTTTCTTATTGACCTTCTTCTTGTTGGACTTTCTAGTAGAAGAAGATGCAATCAAAGCTACCTCTTTTCCTTTATTGCCCGGCATATTCTTTTGAGCAATAACCAGCATGTTGAGTAAAACCAGCTAAGGTGCATTCCTGTTTAGTCATATGGAAATTTGTCACAAAATTCCCAAAAGACTCAGGAAGGGACTGAAGGATCAAATCCGTCTGTAGTTGGAAATCCATGTTGTAGTCAAGATGTTCCAACTGCTCAATCAGCCGAATCATCTTGTGGACATGATCCCCAACATTCTGTCCCTCAGACATCCTCATACGGAATAGCTGTCTAGATATCTCATACCTAGCATTCCTGCTGTGCTCACCATACAACTCTTGTAGGTGAAGGAGGATCTCACTCGCACTCTGCATGTTCTCATGTTGCTTGTGTAACTCATTACTCATGGAAGCAAGCATGTAACACTTAGCTCTCATATCATGCTCCTTCCACTTGTCCAAAGTATGATGTTCCTCTTGTGTGGCCTCTGGAGGTAAGGGACCAAGAACATTTGAATCTAGAACATATCCTATATGTTCAAGGTTCAGGACAAGTTTCAAATTTCTTAGCCAATCAGACAGATTAGGTCCTGTCAACCTATTGTGATCAAGTATGCTTGCAAGGATATTGGATGGTGGTGGTTGTTTTGTGATCATTTTTATCAGAAAATTAACTGCAAAAAATAACCAGATTAATTAGTAAATGTATCATGTAATTAACCAAAATGATTATGGTCTTTTAATCAAATTGATCCTCCCACTAACTTAGCGAATCCTACACTTCCAAAGTAGAAAACGGAAATCCTAGTTGGATGGATTTCTAGTGGGTGATTGAATTCTTATAATTCTATTGATCATCCTCAGGTACATCCATTATTGGAATTACAATAAACTATAAGTGAGCAACTCTTTGCCCATCACATCTCATGTAAGGTTCAATCCTTTACCTAGCCCCTAATGCTCAAAATCTCAGGTACATCCATTATTGACTTATCTTGCATTAGTTAAGTTGATCCCATTGAGCCAGTAATTATGCAAATAATTTTAATGTCCTCAGGTACATCCAATATTGGCCACTAAACCATTTACACATTTACAACATCTCATGCTTAACAATTATTCTTAAGAAAATCTCTTAAATAAATTGCATCTTATGCAACTATTTAAAATTTCTTAAAATAATTGCCCCAATGGAGGGCCTATGTTATAATTACTTTAATTATAGCATTTCCAACTTAATCATTTGTTTGGAAGATTTTATGGTCATTCTATTTACTATTAAGGTCTCACTTTGCACATTATCCATTTAGCATGCATATATCATATAATTGCATACATTCCCATACATCTCATGCATTCATGGATAAGCAGTAAATATGGTATGATCATGGACTTTCTAAGGGATTCAATTTTGAGCCACCAAGAATTGAATCAGGGCATTCCTAGGTGCATTTCATTCATTCATTTATTTTACAAGAGTTGCTGAAGGAGTACATAATCAACACTTGATCTTGAATTCCTCCCACTGGTCCCACCAATGCTCTTGACCTCCTTGAACTTCTTGCAATCCAATATTACATGGTAATCCTTGGCATACCAAGGCGAATTTACAAGAACTTAAATAAATGAAATTACAACCCAAAAATTATTACAAACTTAATAATACATGCCCAAAATAAATTAAAATAAATTAATTAATTTACAATCCCAAAGAAACATAAAAGAAATAAATCCAATCACATTAGTTTTTTATAGTCCATGATCATCCATCATGCATATCACTATTTAACAATTAAATAAAACATACATCCTTAAATTAAATTAAATATCTCATATTCAACTTAAAAATCCAGATTTGAATATGATTCAAATAAATTTAAAAATTCAGATTTGAATCTCATTCAAACAAATTTAAAAATTCAGATTTGAATCACATTCAAACAACTTCAAAAATTCAGATTTGAATCACATTCAAACATTTTTTAAAAAATCATATTTGAATCACATTCAAACATTTTTTAAAAAATCAGATCTGAATTTTATTCAATCAATTTTAAAAAATCAGATTTCAATATGATTCAAACAACTTTAAAAATTCAGATTTGAATCACATTCAAACAACTTTTAAAATTCAGATTTGAATCACATTCAAACAATTTTTAAAATTCTGATTTGAATCATAATTTAATTGTGTGATAAAAACTACTAATTAAACACTTTAATTAGTCAAAGAATAGGCCTTAGATCATACAACAATTGTAGAATTAAAACCCAAACCTTGAACCACCCATGGTAGCCAAACCATGCGCACCATTCATGGTGTTTTTTTTTTTTAAATATGCTGCCACCTTGCTGTACAACCAGCAATGATCTTTTGATCTCATGATCAAACACACAATTAAATCATATAATCAACAATCTAAATGGCAAATATAGTGGCTCTGATACCAATTGAAGGAACGGAAGCGTGAAAAACACAAGTTTATACCATTGAATTCAAAAATTTTCACCTAGGGTCACATGCATCATGCAAGATTTATTTTTATCTATTTGATTTCAATGATAAACAACATATTAAAACTCTTTTAATATGTTTTTGGATCTGTATTTGCCATTTAAGATTTTAAAATTAATCAGATTAATTTTAGAACCCTAGATTAAATCAAGAACGATTACATTAACCTCTTGATGCACTGCAGCGTGTCTGCGCCTTTGAGATTCGTCTTCAGGACACCAGATGTTGTCCCTCTAGCTTGTCCACACCAAGAACACCTATGGAAGCCCTTGAAGAGCTTCTAAATCTTTTTCTATTAATTAGAAAATCAAGTTCTGCCTTTTAAGAGATTAAAGATGTAAATAGGACACTAGAAACAATTTCTAGTGTTCTTAATTCAAGAGATTGATGGCTAATCTCTTTGAATTGATAAGAGATAAAGAAGAAGAGATAAAAACCCTCAAAGTGGCGTGACAAAGGAGTGTAGCTGCTGGTTGTGTTTTATTTTCTCATAACAACACTTAAATAGCTAGGTTAACACATTAAACCCTTGCCACATGTCACCCTTTGATTATCTCTAGGTTTAAGTGACCCAATCACATTGAGCCAAGTGTCAAACCTATATTTAATCTCGATTTTAATCATCTTACATGATTAAAAAACATTTGGCAAGCTTATGTGTTATGCCATGTGTCACCATCTCATGGTGCCACGTGTCACACTGCAAAATGACCAAAATGCCCCTGTGTCTTAATTTTGAGTTCTTAACCCAAAATAATTATTTTCTTCTTCTAATTAATTTATATCAAATATAAATTAATTAATTAATCTCTATTAATTAATTTCTCATTAATTAAATTCATATTTAAACACTTTAAATATAAATTTAACTTATATTATACATCCAATAATTTAGATTTGGTTTCAAGTCATGCTAGGGACTTTGCAATCTAATTGCAAACCAAACCTATTTAATTAATCAATTTAAACTCTTTAATTAATTAATTAAATCATATTTAATTAGGTGATAACTTGTGTATGTGTGTGACTTACTAGGCTCATCACTAATTGGCAATGAGACATGATATCAACTCTTAATATCATCAGAACTCTTTCTTACCATAAATGATTTCTCTAAATCATTTTATGAACCTCATAGACCATGGTTAACACCTAGCATAGCATGCCATAGCCACCTAATTAGTAATAAGGTTTACCTTAAATGAACCTATAATCATATGTTACCATGCACTAGAATCTCTCTGTTACAAATTCCCAACTCAATTTGAGTCATGGTTTATGTCAAACTCCATTTGCTATGAATATTATGTTCTCTTTTAATTCCAGTTCTTGATTAAAAGATTTTCTCATCGAAACTCTTTTTGAATAAATCTATCTGTCCTGGCCAGGAACTTGAAACATCAAGAACAATTAAATGAACATAGGATTTTATCTCTATTTACTTAGAGGAACAGATTCCATCTTGATCAACACCTACCTCCATATATAACTAGTAGGAGCCAACACATACCCATATACCCATACACATTACAAGTATGAAAGAATGATAAAACTCAAAATACCTCTATACAAGATAACTGTGTTGTCTCAGGTCTAAAGATTATATGCACTGATATGATTTATGACAAAACATTGACAAGAATAAACTCCATGTGCTTGTCATAAGTGTCACCGGTTCGGCCTACTTATCATTTATAAGTGCCTATCATGTTTGTTATATGGCATGAGACTCACCATTCCATCTTATTTATATCTCATATAAATAACTTGGGAACAAATATGAATACAATCTTTCTGGATAAGTCATGTCCTTATTATGAAGTATCCTCGATTGTGAACCTATTTATGATACTTTGTGCTAGAAATATTGTCACTCATATTCTTAACAACTTAAGAATAATATTTCTAACAAAATATCAATGGACCTTTTCTATTACACATAAATATATTATGTAAACGGAAAAGTGGAAATGCCTTTTATTAATAAAAATATATACAAGATACATACTAAATGATATGCTCTAGGGCATACTACTAACAGGAGACATAACCTATTCAAAATAAGAAAACAACAGATCTGCATCAGTGTCACCTCAACACTTAAAAATGCAATGCAATGGAATGTACTCTATCTAGACCCAGAAATACCTAAACCGATGCTCTGATACCACTAAATGTGACACCCCTTACCCGTCTACAGTATAGCTGAGCAAGTTATGCCACTCAGTGTGTCGGAACACCAATTCATGTTTCAATTTCAATTAATCCTTTTTAATTTATTTATTTATAATTTTTGATAAATCTAAATTTTTCTACAAATTTTATAGAAAATCCAGCAGAGTGCCAGCTATAAATTGGAAAAATAGTTCTTCTGAACCTGTTAAAAACACTTCCAATAATATCATCACATTATTCTCAATCAACCTCCAATATATTCTCAACAATTTCTCAATTCACTTCTGTATCTCAAAAATTCAATTCAATTCAAAACACAATTAACTCAATGAAAAAAATGCTCAATTTATTACTGAACATATTCCAAAGATACTTACATCAAAAGCATGATTACATAAATTTATAATATACATTACAGAAAGTTACAAAATATAAAATATCAAAATATCAAAAAATCAAAATGGCCTAATGTCCTACCAAATGCACTGCAATGTGAGGTGACTCTGAACTCTGAGTGCAGATATGAAGGCTCACCCTATATGAGGCCTGTTGGACTCCCCAGCTATGTCTCCAGTACCTGCGCGTGGCAAAAGCGACACGCTAAGCAATTCTGCTTGGTGGTGACAATATAAAATAAAATAAAAACATGTGTATAGAATGTATGTTTACATTTTTTGGTGAACTAAGTCTCAAATGTTTATTGCAATATTATTCAATTGAAGTTTGGTAAGATTTATTAATACTACCCGAGTAACCTATACTAGTTGACTAGACTAGATAAATGGGTAAACTGGTACTGGGTACTAAGTACCTCGGACCATCACACCATCGGTCACATTGTGTCTCCCGGTGTGCAACAGAACAACTAAAAAGCTGTGATAATTATCGGGGACTAAACTCGAGTATAACAAATCAATATCATAGCCAAAGGCTATTAAGTCACAGAATGGCATGGGAAGCCATGAAATACAGAATGGCATGAAGCCATATGCAGTACTGCTAACAGAACCCTATTGGCATGCCAACCTATCCAAACCAATCACATTAGGCCTACTAGGGCATTTAACACTTTTTATTTATGTAATTCTTTGAAATTGAATTTTTATGATTACTATTCATTTCATTGGTCAACCAAAATGTTGACTTTTGCATGGGCAATAGGTAAATTAGTTTAAATATCATCAACATACCACATTTTGCATTTTAAACTTGTTGGTATTGGTTGCCAATACCATCTCTAAGCTTAATGTGAATTGGACAGAATTTTCAGTTTTCAAGCTTTGGCTTACTGTTTCATTAGTTACTGTTGCAGTGGGAATTTGGAAAAATGATCAACATGAAAGTTGTTCCTTATTTTGTCTAGTTGAATTTCCTTTTTTGAATCACTCCATTTTGAGTTTTGTAGCTCAAGTTATGGTCCAAAAACAACAACTGGCCGGATTGAAAATTTTCAGGGCTGACCATATCTACAGTGCAGTGAACAGTGAATGCAACTCAATTGTTGGATAAGTTCTGGTCATAATTTGGGTAGGTTTCTTCATGAAAGTTTCTGGTCTATATCTCAGATTGTTCCTGGTAAAATTTCAAGTCAATTGGACCTTTCTACATTGAGGTATGGCCAAATGAACAATCACTGTTCATTTGGTCATTCTGTAACAAACAACTGCAGTCACCGGATTTGAGCAAGTTTTTGGTCCACTTGGTTTGGTTTTATGGGCATGGTTTCTTCACCAAAGTTGTGACATTTTGTGTCTAGTTGCATGTACAATTGGCCAAACACCAATTCAACCTCTACAATTTAAGTTATGGTAGTCGAAACAGGCTGGACTCACATCCAAACCTGCAGGTCACATAAGGCAGTAACTCCAACCTCAAATCCCACAACCCAATTCACTTCATTTTTTATTCAAACCAAACCAAATGGTCACTAATTGACCATTAAAACCTACTCCCATCATCACAAGATCAAAGTCTCATTCTTCAACCCAAACCCTAACTCAACATTTCAAAACCATGCATTATCATTGCATTTATCAATTCACTTATAAGATACACATTAAGGGTAGCCATACTAGCATGTTAACTCCCCAAAAATCATCACCATATTACCCTAGCCATGGCTGCCAAAATTTAGGGTTAACATACCAATGGTGTTTCATCAAATTTCTTTGTCATTTACACATATTTATAGTTCTTAAACATGAAATTAAAGTGAAATTCAAGGTTTAGGTCACTAACCTCTTAGGGAGTGAATTTCCCACTTACTCAAAGTCTTGGTTTCCTTTTCTTTTTGCTCCCACAAGAATCACCAAAATGATAGAATGAATTTTTGTGTTGGTAATTAGGGTTTTTAGTGGAAGAAAGCTAGGAAAATGGAGGTTTAGAAGTTTCTTAATGGTGGTTATGGTGAAATGGTTCACGGCAAGAGGAAGAAAAAAGAAAGAGAAGTCTAATTTTCTCCATTTTCCAGCCCATTTGACCTCTTTTAAGTTAGTTTATGGCATGTGTCAACATTGGGTTGGGTGAAGGCACACTAATGACATCATGTGATGTCATAAATTCCCATTTAATTCTTTTTTTTTCTTTTCTTTTCTACTCATTTTCAATTCAATTTTTAGCAATATTTATTCACATTTTATGTCATAATAATTATTTACTTAACTGGACAAGTCGGCCAAAAATCACCTCTGAAGGCGAAATGATCAAAATGCCCTCCATTTGGCTTAACGGGCCAAAATTGTCTGTACTGATTGAAATTTTTTTCTAAATATTTCCTTGGCATTCTAATGCCATAGAAACCTCAATGACCCTTCTCTGGAGTCCCAAAAATTATTTTATAATTTTTCCCCCGGGTCTAGGGCTCCTAGTTGCGAGAACCGCAACTTCTCACTAGGTTACCCATCGCTAGGGCACCAGCTCATTTAACTTGGTTGTATTTTATTTCTAAAATTTTTCCTAAATTATTCTTATTAATATTTGAGTTAATTATAGTTCCTCGCTTTAGTTTAAATATTTTTCCAAATATTCTAGCTGTCCGGACCGACACCGATCACCGGAATAGTAGAATGTATGAAATTGCTACAGGGAGGGTGTTACATAATCATTATAAATTCATGCTCAATGTTGGCAACACATCAAACTTAAAATTTATAATTCTCCAAATCATGCAATAAATCTTTAAATGCCTAAGAAAATTTATATTTAAATTATACAATTTCATTCAATAAGTTATAATTCTCAACACAACAAAATCATAAATCATAAAACAAACTTGTTCAAATCAATTTGGAAGTGAAAAATAACAAAAGAATTAGTTGTGCACAAACCTCTTATCTAGGCTTGTCTTGGTTTAACTCCTCCTCCTTCATTGGAGGGCTTCTTTCCCACTAAAACACATAACTAAAGTGTTTCAATATCTATTCAATTTATTTCCAATTAATAAATTTAATAATTAAATTTTATACACTTAATTTATCCCATAAAATTGAGTCCTTTGTACTTAGTGTAATTGTGGCTACAATTCATTTGACCATTTGGTCAAAATATTGACTTTTTCATACTAATTAGATATGATAATTCTTATTACACCCACATACCATATTTTGAGTCATATTTTTGTTGGCATTGATTGCCAAATTCAATTCAAAGCCTATTAGGGTTAAATCTCAAAATTTCAATTTTGGGTTACTTATTTATACTGTTCCATTGTTCTGTCTATAGTAGAAATTTGTGCTAAGTGTCCTCCATCAAAGTTGTTCCTTATTGTCTTATCTTTAATTCCCTTTTTGAATCACTCCATTTGGAGGCCATTTGAACATGGCTGGCCGGATTGGTTTAACCCAGATTTTTTAGGCACCTAAGTGGTTCTGGCAGTTTTGGACCATTAAATTTGGGTGGCAAAATGACTTAGTTATGGACAGAATTTGGATGGTGTTCTTCATGAAAGTTGTAGCACTATGTCATAGCTTTCTAATGGTTTAAAAATTAGGTCATTTGGACCTTCCTAGACCAAGTTATGGTATATTGTTCATTTGGTCATTTTTGTACAGTGGCAATGTGCCAATTCCGGGTTTAACCTAATTGTTCACTAACTTAGAGTCATTTTCTGGGCATGGTTTCTGCAAGAAAAATGTGTCATTATGTGTCTATTTTCATCTCCAATTGGCCTCACACCAATTGGAGTGGCAGAATTATAGTTTTGGTCCTTGAAATGGACCTAGGTCATGCTGCCTGCAGATTGACCCTCTCCAATCTGAATTTAAACTTGTTTCCAATAATTCATACACACCACAAATGGTCATAATTAACCATTTCTCAACTCAAATAAGGTCAAGAACATCATTTGGCTAATTCTCAAATTTTTCTTCAAATTTTCACATGCTCAAAACCCTAGCTACACACAAAGCTTATTCTAATGCAATTTAAAGTTTGTATTCATGTTTTACACACCTAATTCACCTCAAAGAGCCATTCAAAACCATCAAACTCATTCATATAAAACCCTAACCCTAGATGGATGAATATCATATTTGGTCCCTCAACAATTGTTTTTGTTTGATTTTAAGTTAATTTCTAAGTTACTTACACCAAGAATACAAATATTAAACAATAAAATTTTAATTTAAACAACTAACCTTAACTTTGAAATGCAACTCTTCAATTTCTTCCTTTTCTTCTTTTCTTTCCTTCCTCTAAAGCTTCCTCAAGTTGAACTAACAAGTTTTTATGATTTATTTTGGGGTCAAAGTGGGTTGAGGTGGTTGGAAGAAAGCTTGAACTCAAGCTTTAATGGTGGTTTTTTAATGGAGAGGAAGATGTGGGGCGACACACATTTGGGAAGAAGACCAAAATGAGTTTCTTTTTTCTTTTAATTTGTTATTTTTATGTGTACTTTCACTTAATTGAATTGGTCAATTATGGTAGGAAAATTAAAATTGTAATTTGACATAATGATGTCATAAAGGTGATGTAAGGTGATGTAATAAACTTTTTTCTTTTTCTTTTTCTTTTTCTTTTGCATTTATTTTTTTTTTCATTAGTTCTTTAATTTAATTTTCGATTCCAAAATTTTCTTTTCCCCAATTTTATTGGACAGTTAGGTCAGGAGTCAGCTCTAGGGGTGAATTGACCAAATTGCCCCTCGCTAGTTCAATTCGGTTTGCCAGTTATTCGATATTTCTTCTAGATCCCTGACCTAATTATTTGACCTGTTTAACAATTTTTTTTTCTGTGATTTTCTCTTTTCCACTGTGTTCGCAATAGTCCTACGGACTGTGGCATCACATTTTACGGTTCAAAACTTGAGTTTAGACTGACCTCTCAGTCATTCCCGAGGAGGTCACCCATCGCTGTGACTCTCAACTCATTTAACTTTTTGTGTTCCATTTTTCTTATTCATACTTAACTATCTGGCAATTACTAATTATTTGCATTCAGGGCTTATCTAAGTGTCTTAGACATAGTTTTAATCCCCTTAATTGTCCGGACCAACACCGGTCACCAGAACAGTAGAATGCATAGACTTCTTTAATATAGGGGTGTTACAAATTCTGTCTGGAAGTCTGTCCGGAAAGTGACACTAAAACTGACCTAATCCGGAATTACAAATTTGATAACCCAGAAATTGACCATTTGAACAGTAGTCATTCTTTTGGCCATAACTCTCTCAAAACAGGTCCAAATAATCTAAAATTTATACCATTGGAAAGCTTAGACATTGGGCTACATCTTTTGTAGAAATCACAAAACCCATAGATGACCATAAGCAAGTCAAAATGCTTACACAAGTTCGGGTATAAAACCTGCCAGAATTGGAAGTGACCTAAAAATGACCTAAGTTCACAATAAAAAGGCAATTTGACCAGCAATAGTAAAATGACCATAACTTAGTCCAGAAAACTCCAAATGACATGAAATTAGTGTTAAAATGTCACTAAGACATAAATCTACAAATTTTCTCCTTTGACCATAACCTAAAAACCAAGGGAAACAAGACATTAGCTAGAGCAATCTAGCATATAAAATCTGAAAAATGGTAATAAAATGCAATAAGCTTTAAAATGAAATTGGTAACATATACCAACACTTAGAGACTATAAAATGTGACAAATTGAAAATGTTAAAATTGACTCACTTAGTGCGCATCGAAGGTCAACATTATAGGTTGACTAATGAAAGCAATAATGTTAATAAAATTTAATTGTTGAACCTTATTATTAGAAACAATTTAAATGAGTACTGAAACACTTTAAATTATGTGTTTCAGTTAGCAAAGACTCAGGGAAGGGGAAAGAACCACTGAGTCAAGGCCAAGAGGCTACTTATCAGAGGTTTATGCACAACAGTTATTTCCTTTGAATTTTCACTTGAAATAAATTATGACAATTTGCATGTTATTGCTTAAATTGTGAAAAATTTGTTTGAATGGAATTTGATGGATACTTATTGCATGAAAAATATTGCAAATGGTTTGAAACCATAGCTATCATGTATATTTGATTGAATTCTTCGCTAGCTTGTCTAGTGGGATGAATTGGCTTTGAATTCCTTCTCTGGCTGAAGTGTTGAGGTTTGTGCCAGTTAAGGACGAATAGGATGAGTACTCATATAATTGCTAGCTAGCTATGTTAGTCCTCATTTGCCATTGGTTTTTGGGATGAATTGGACTTTGGAATCATGATTAAGCTGTGTGTATGATTTATTAGTATTTATTGAGACATTTTGAAATGGAGTTTAATTCTTTATGACATTCTTTGTCTTTTGAAATTAACTATGATTTTAAGTATCCACAGTTTATATGATTTATGGTTTATGATTTTAAATTGCATTTTCTTAATGTTGTGCACCACTGAGACACTGGCTCAATGAGAGCTTTTTCATTGCTGTCGCAAATAGACAGATAGACAAAGCAGTAAAGTAGGTTGCTTGCACTACACTTTTTGGATTTTACCGGGTATATTGAGTATACCACCTCCTTGTAATTTTTATTGTAATGTATGTGAAATGTATGTATATATTGTACTTGGCCTTGAGCAGTTATAAACTAGAGTTGTAAATTATTTTGGCCTATAAAAATGTTGTATTATACTTCTCTTATCTCAGCTTTTAAACTACTCAGTCATTTTACATTCTATGTTTGGAACTACTGAAATTGAGGTTGAATTGAGTTTGACAAATGTTGAGAAAATTGATTTGTGTTGAGCCATATTGGAGTTTGGGAATGAAACAAACATATTAGAAGTGCTTTTTACATTTTTTTGAAGAACTGTTTTGTTCAAAATACAGACGACACTCTGCCAAAATTTTTATAGAATCTATTAATATTACAGATTTGTTATGTAATTTAACTTTGAGAAAAAAGTTTTTTAAAACCTGTTAAAAGTGCTCATTATTGTAAAAAGACATAAGAAATTGTTTAAAATTTCTTGTAGTGTATTTAATGGGTTATCAGTAGGCGAAGTTCAATAATTCATTATGTATACTACGGAAACATGTTATGCCTTACGGAGGGGTAAGGTGTGATAGGCTTCTTTTGCTTAGTTTCTTCATGGATGACTATCTATGAGCTATTGTCAAGATAATCTTCTCTAAGAATTTGAGGAGATTTGCAAGAAGCTCTAGAGTGCTTGGTAAGTTTCTTCTAATTTTTGTCTAACAGAGGATGGTCATATTCATTTTCCCAATAATTGTCACAACAGTCGCAATCTGGGTTGCACATGCCAGATCCTGGGAGATCCCAGGGACAATGTCCATCTATCCTCATGGGATAAACATAGTGATTGTCAAGTGTTATTGCCCTAATAGGATAATGCTTTTGCTCCTTCTTTAATGGCTAAACTATCATGGTCTGAAACACAGGTAAGGAACCTGTGGAGTGTCTGGGTGGCTAGAAGGTAGTTTTTGCCATTCCATCAGTATTTCTTCTAAAGGAGGACTCAGTGATTTGGATCGGCTGAGATGTTGCATAGAGCTTTTCATAGTTGGTTAGCCAGGTCTTTGGAATGAGCTGCTCAAGCTCACCTGTAGGTAGCTGCCTAGGTATCTAGACTATTATTGGAGTAGTCTCAGTATTTGCTAGCACCAATAAGGCATCATTTGAAACAGAGGGCTATGACAGATCTACTGCATGATCTTGTTGCCTGTAAATAATTTGATGATGCAAAGTGGCCATCATTGATGACGTCACTTATTCTGCTCCAGTGAGCTAGACTTGAACTTTTAGAGCGGTGCAGAGATGAGGATCTTACAGAGATAGATTATAATTGGGAAAAAATGTTAATACCACACTACCAACATGGAGGGTGGTAAGACACGTTCCAATGACCGCACGTTCATACTGGAGAAATCTAGTGTTAAGAAGTGATACTCTAGTAGTTACTGGGAGTCCACTTCTTCCATGTAGACTGAAAATAAGTCTTACTACTCTAAAGTGTAAGTGAGAATACCCTTCTTGTCTCCATTTAGAAATCAAAGGAGGAGGGATTTTCGGAGTAACATATTGTTCAACATAGGAGCTCCAGGGGGAACATTGGTCTATTCAGGAAGCTTGGACGTATTCTTTAGAAAGAGATCTTCTGAAGGAAATGAGAGATCTGATGCTTCTGGTGAAAGAACCAGAACGTATGTAAATGTTATAGGCACTTAGGAGAGGGAGAAGAGATTTCCCAACCTGGGCATCTTCAGGTAAGGTGGCTATTTCTACAAGATTATTAATACGAAAAGAAAGAGTTCTTCTAAGAGGAGAAGAGAAAGAAAGAGAAGAGGTAAGGTTCACAATCTCAGAAAGAGTTGGGTGTTGTAGAACTGTTTGGGTAGAAGGAGTAGGTGTTTGGCAAGACATAATTAAGAGAAAGTTTCCTTACTCACCTTTGAAGTATGTATAATACAAATATAACCAGGCTCTGATACCAAGATAGGCCGGGAGCCCTTACCATACATATAACTTATTCATGTTATGCCTCTTCCCTTCCATAGGTACTCTCTAGTTGTGCCCTTTTGTAAGTTATATGTATGGTAAGGGCTCCCGACCTATCAGTGGCTTTAAATCTGCCACCACTTAAGATTCCCAGTACAAGACATCGCATGCTCCAAACTGATGCCAGTGACACCCATTGGGGTGCTATCTTTATTAAAGAAATTCAAGGAGAAAAATACATTTGTCGACATGCTAGTAGTGAATTCCCAGAATTACAAAAGCATTATCACTCGGTGTATAAAGAAATCATAGCTGTCAAGAATGGAACTTCTTCAGCTTGAGTGATTGGGGTTGTCTGGCCTTCAGCGTCAACTTTGGTTGGGTGGATAAAAGGTCTTGTAGAGATCTTGGTCTGTTGATCCGTTTGCTGGGCTAGCAGGGGAAACTCCATTTCATAAGAGACAGGAGAAAATATCATGCATAGCTGCACCAAAGGCAATGCAGGAGGTGGAGGAGGAGGACAAGGCTGTCTTTCTTTTCTAATGATTTCTAAGGCTCTAGTGTCAAGAAATCCAATAACATTTATAGGCTGCTCATATTTACTAGGCATGACATGTAGTGGGACCAGAGGGATAGGGATAGTGTTTGATATGTAAGTAGGACGAGAGAACTGGATGTTTTAGGCCAAGTAAAATGGGTAATGGGCTTTAGAGTCAGATTCTGAGCTTTCTGAGGATGGAGACTGGGTTTGGTCAAAATCAGTATCAGAGTGACCATACACCATAGAAGCCATAGTTCCTCAAGAATAAGGTCCCTATCAGGATGAATGCTGAAGCTGGTTAAAAAAGGATTGTCAGGGATGAAGAGAGAGGAAGAAGGGAGTAATCCTCTCAAAGTATTTATAGCACTCAAGTAATGGAACAAATGGTCTTTTGCAAATTGGGCTATCTTTGGAATAGGTTGATTGAGAGAACAACCTGGAGGGAAACTGTCTGGTGTGGGGATGAGAAAATCAAGGGTATCTGGAGAGGATGAAAAAGCCATTAAAATTAAGGGGAATATAAAATGTGATCTGATGAGGTGAAGTTCTCTGGGTCTGACAGGATATCCTTTTTAGTTCAAGTGGTATCAGAGCCTCGTTGACTTTGGGTTTGCCCTTGAGTTCCTGGGTTCGAATGCCTGCCCTATGAATGTTAAGCACTTTGCACATGCGTAGCGTGGTGGGTCAGTACTGGAGGACCAAATTAAGAGGATATTTGGACTCTAATTGGACAGGATATCCTTTTTAGTTCAAGTAAATATTATTAATCTTTTATTATAAATATTATTAATTTATTTATTTAAAAATGCCATCTTTTTTCAATTTATAAATTAGCTATTTTAGTAAAAAGATGTTAAGTGTAAAAAATAAAAAAGAAATAACATTGAAATAACTTTTTAATAATGGAGTTTGTTTTATAATTATATATATAATCAATAATTTCAATTTTAATAATTTTATAATTTAAAAAAGAATTATAAATTAAAAAAATAAAAATAAGATGAAAAAAAATAATATCTTAATTTATACAAATTATTAATTTTATATATGATTATTAATTTTTAATGTCATTATCTAACTTTTTATTTTTATTTGATGAAATCAATATTATAAAATTTTGATAAATAACCTTTTTAAATGTAAAAATTGATTTAAAAATTATTTAGCTAGCATATAAAAAATTCAGTTAAATCATTTTTATACAAATATATTAAAAAATAGCATTGTTAGTGTTTTTAGGAATAGGGGGAGTTCCACCCTGTCCCGTCTTTATTAATAATGCCAAAGGACCCATTCTCTCCAGAACCTCATATGGTCCAATGAAACGAGGACTCAGTTTCCCCTTTTTGCCGAATCTCATAATTTTCTTCTAAGGGGAAACCTTGAGGAATACTTTGTCACCCACTACATACTCAATATCTCTTCTCTTCATATCAATATAGGACTTCTGATGGTCTGATGTAGCTTTAAGTTGATTTCTAACCATTCTGATTTTCTATTCAGTTTACTGAACAATTTCGGGCCCAATAAACTTTCTTTTGCCTACCTCATCCCAACACAATGGGGTTCTACATTTTCTGCCATACAAAGCTTCATATGGAGGCATCCCAATGCTTGACTAGTAGCTGTTGTTGTAAGCAAACTCTATCAAAGGCAAGTGTGTGTCTCAACTACCCTCAAACTCAATCACACAAGCCCATAGCATGTCCTCCAAGATCTAAATTACTCTCTCAGACTGGCCATTTGTCTGTGGATGGAATGCTGTACTGAAGTTCAATTTAGTTCCTAGGGCTCTCTGAAGACTACCCTAGAATCTAGAAGTGAACCTAGGATCTCTGTCTGATACGATGGATACTGGCACTTCATGCAGTCTTACTATCTCATATATGTACAACTTGGCCAATCTTTCTAAACTGTAGTCCATCTGAACAGGTTGAAAATGAGCAGACTTGGTCAGTCTGTCAACTATGTCCCATACTGCATCATGGCTTTTCTGTGTCCTTAGAAGTCCCATCACAAAATCCATAGTTATTCTCTCCCATTTCCATTCTGGTACTGGTAATGGATGTAACAAACCAGCTAGTACTTGATGCTCTGCCTTTACTTATTGACAAGTTAGGCATTTGGAAACAAATTCTGCCTCATTTTTTTTTATACCCATCCACCAGTAGTGCTCTTTCAGCCCTCTATACATTTTTGTGCCACCAGGGTGCATAGCGAAAGGTGACTCATGTGCTTCCTTCAAAATGATCTGCCTTAAATCAACATCATTAGGAATGCACATTTTGCCCTAATGAAGCAGTAGGCAGTCATCTCTTACTGAGAACTTAGGTTTCTTATCCTGTCTGACTTCTTCTAACAGCTTCTGATACTTCTGATCATTTTGTGCAGCCATTCTGATCTGATCAATCAACACTGGTTGTACATGCCATGCAATTACTGTTTGCCCCTCATCATTAATCTCTAAGCTAGCATACAATACTCTTAACTCATGTATTATAGACAAAGGAGTAACCCATAGACTTGCCATAGTCTTGCGACTTAAGGCGTTAGCCACCACATTAGCTTTCCCTGGCTGATAGTCTATCAGACAATCATAGTGTTTTATCAACTCTAACCATCTCCTCTGTCTCAAATTCAACTCCTTCTGAGTGCCTAAATACTTCAAACTCTTATTATTTGTGTAGATGTAGCACTTCTCCCTATATAAATAGTGTCTCCAGATCTTAAGAGCGAACACAATAGCTGCTAGCTCCAAGTCATGTGTCGGATAGTTCCTCTCATGTAGTTTCAGCTGGCGTGATGCATAGGTAATGACATTTCTCTCTTACATCAATACACAGCCTAACCCATTGTGAGAAGTATCACCGTAAACAATATACTTTTTACCCGAGGTAGGTAAAGTAAGGACTGGAGCCTCAGTTAAACATCTCTTCAACTCATCAAAACTCTGTTGGCATTTATCCGTCCACTGAAATTTCACATCTTTTCGAAGTAATTTGGTCAATGGAGATGACAATATGGAGAATCCCTTCACAAAATGATGGTAGTATCCAGCTAAACCTAGAAAACTGTAAATTTTAGTGATATTTCTGGGTGGCCTCCAATTAAGGACAACTTCTATCTTACTTGGATGTACCTTGATGCCCTCTACCGATACTACATGCCCCAGAAAAGATATTTCTTTCAGCCAAAATTCACACTTCGACAATTTGGTGTATAGCTGTTTCTCTCTCAAAATCTGCAGTACAATCCGCAAATATCTATCATGCTCTTCTGCACTCCTCGAATAAACCAATATATCATCTATGAACACCACTATAAACTGGTCGAGGTATGGTCTGAAGATAGTGTTCATCAGATCCATAAAACCAGCCGGAGCATTAGTTAACCCGAATGGCATGACCAAGAACTCATAATGGCCATAGCGGTTTCTAAAGACAGTTTTAGGAATACTATGCTCTTATACTTTCAGTTGATAATAACCCGATCACAGGTCAATCTTGGAGAACACAGCTGCACCCCTCAACTGATAAAATAAGTCATCAATGTGGGGCAATGGATATATGTTCTTTATTTTAACCTTATTCAATTGCCGGTAGTCAATACATAAACGGAGAGTGCCATCTTTATTCTTAACAAACAACATTGGCGCTCCCCAAGGTGACACACTAAGGCGGATAAAGCCCTTATCAAGCAGCTCTTGCAACTGCACTTTCAACTGTTTCAGTTCTGTTAGTGCCATTCTATATGGTTTTATGGAGATTGGGTCCACACCAAGCATAACATCAATCTCAAACTGCACTTCTCTTTCTAGAGGTAATTCTAGCAATTCATTAGGAAACACATCCAGAAAGTCACATACTGTAGGGATGTCCCTCAGTGTTGGACTCCTCACTTGGGTGTTTATCACATGTGCCATGTATGCTTCACACCCTTTTCTGATCATCCTTCTAGCTAGTGTAGCCAAAATGATGTTTGATGGTAGTAACTGCCTCTCTCCATGTATCACCACATCACCGTATAGAGGGAGACCAAAAGTGACTGTCTTCAGTCTACAGTTAATCATGGCATGATGCCTAGCTAACCAATCCATGCCCAAGATGATATCATAATCTCTAATGGGCATTTTAATCAAATCTGATAGAAAAGTGTGTCCTTGGATCACCAAAGGACAATCTTTATAGATTCTATTAACCCGAACCTCTTGTCCTAACAGACTAGTTACTCGCACTTCAAAATCCATTTTGGCACATGGAACAGCAAGTGAACTGACTTTGCTAGAACTAACATATGAGTGGGCTGAACCCGGATCAAACAGTGCAAATACATCTTGATCAGAGATAGAGAATGTACCAGTTACAACATCGGAAGTCTTAGCCTCTTCTCGCTGTCTAATAGTGTATACTCTGGCCGGATCACTCCCTTGTGCTGACTGCCTAACAGTACCTTGACTGCCAGAAGCATTGCCTCTACCTTTGCCTCTTCCTCTGCTAATCGATTGTGAACCTCTGGTAGCAGGACTCTGAATAGATTCCTCAACAGTAGTAGGAGCTAGCTCAAATTTAGGGGCACTGGTGCAGTCCTTAGCAAGATAGCCCTTGCCTCCACAGTTAAAGTAAGCTCCTGTTGCCTAATAGCATTCTCCCCCATGAATCTTGCCACATGTCTAATAGGGGCGGGGAGTATACGAACCCCTGGTCGACTGCTAACCAGACCTAGGGGGTCTCTGACCAGAGAATCTATCCCTTCCAAACCTTCCACCTCTACCTCTACTTGGTCCCCTAAATTTTTTCTTATTTCCAAATGTACCACTAGGACTTTGCTCTACTGATTTTTCCCCTTTATCTTTCTCTGATTTTTCAGTCTTCTCCGATTTTTCTTTTGCTGGTGTCAGTTCTAATTCAATCCTTTCTAACTCAAGCGCCTGTGAGATGAGCTCAGGGAAATTACTGTGTCTGAATCCCACTATTTGCATGTGCAGACTGGGCTTCAAACCCATCTCAAATCTCTTGCATCTTTCCTTGCTAGTAGACAAGAGACTCCCAGTATAGTGGCTTAAGCGGGAGAACTCCCTCTCATACTCTGCCACTGATCTGTTGCCTTGCTTTAGAATAAGAAATTCTTGTAGTTTCTGATCCACATATGCATCTAGGACATATTTCTGTTTGAACTCTCTGATGAAGTCGTCCCAAGTCAATACTGCTGGTTTAGCCAAGCTATGGGGGATGGTCTTCCATCAGTCATACACATCCCCTTGCAACAAGGACACTGAGTATTCAAATTTCAACTCATCTGGGCAGTACAGTTTCTTGAATACTCGATCCATCCTCTCCAACCACTGCTCTGCCTCTAAAGGGTCTACTGTACCCTTAAATTCTGTCACCCCATACTTTAATAGCTTGTCATACTGTCTGGCTGGAGGTTGCGGTTGTACCGCAGGTGTCTGAAGTGGAGCTTGAGTAGGCATGCTTCCAGCCATCTGTTGAAACATTGTTGCCATCTGCTGTGCAAATTGTACAGGAAACTACGACATTTGTGGGGCTGGTGCCACCGACCCACTGATATTTTGGAGAGCTGGGCCTTTCCCTTGGGCCTCAGCCTCTACTGACTACTCAACTGAGTGATCCCCTTCTTCCATTTCAAATCGGGGGTAGGATATCTCCTAAAAAAATAACACAAGGAGATTTCCCTCCATTAGTTCATATTTATAATGTAATGCACTATATGTAACAAATAAAGACATTGAGCAGTTGTACTTATGAAAGAAAAAGACAAATTCACAAGTTAAAACATACTTCAAAAATTCGCTCTGATACCACTAAAACATGTCACACCTTACCCCTCTGTAAGGCATAACATGATCCCATAGAATACCTAATGAACTACTAAACTTCACCTACCGATAACTTATTAAGTACCCTACAAGGGATTTTAAAACCTTTTTCTTACTTTTTGGAAGTGGTGAGAGCATTTTCTTACGTTTAATAAAAGTTTAAAAACAAGTTCAAATTTTTGTCCATTTTATTTTTACGTAAATTTTGGAAAAATATCGGCAAAGTGCCGTCTGTATTAAGAAAACAATTCTGCACAAACCTGTAAAAACACTTCCAATAATTTATTTCATCAACTCAACAACTACCACAGCAAACTTCAACATCATTTTTCAAACTCCAAAATTCAAATCAATAATTCACAACTCAATATTTCCATTCATTTTTCATTAAAGTAAAAACAAATTACATTTATCAACCACTTTATATTAGCAAATCCAAAATGATATTATTACAACTTTATACAACTGCTCATGATCAGTTTTTACATATACATATAGTTACATACACAAATATAAACATTACATTCAAGGTATAAATTTATTCCCGATAAAACTTCAGGAAAGTGGCTCCAAGAATCCTCAGCAGCTCACTCTGCTGCTCCTCTAGTCTCTATATCTACGACAGCAATAATAGCCATCGCTGAGTACTTTGACTCAGTGGTGCACAATATACTAAAATAACATTTATGCATAATTCAAATCATACTTATTCAAACACATTGCTGAAAATGGAAGACATATGCAAAATATGATTTATAAACTTTTAGTCCAACAATTTCATTTAGGAATTTTCAAATCAATTTCATAAAAATGCACAGTTATATCATTCTATTCGAAACATATTCATCTCAATAGCCGGAGGCTTATGAGTAATCACAAGGCTAGGTAGCTCAAATATATGGATATATGAAATTTCTTCTTCTACTGGCACACACCTCAACACTTCAGCTAGAGAAGGAATCAAAATTCGAAACTAATTTCCCCCACTAGTCATGCTAGTGAGGCATTCAAATATATGGTCATGACACTATGATTTCAAAACTATCTTAATAATTTATCAAACACTTACTGCCATTTCAAACACATACAAGTAAGCTTTCAACAATTTAAGTCAAAAGCATAATAAACATTTCAATACAATTAAGTCACAATTTAATATCACAATTCATTCAAAACAATTTATAGAAGAAAATTCTATGTTGTGCACAAACCTTATACGAGTCACCTCTTGGCCTTGACTCGATACTTCGGGTTCTTTCCTAGTATTCTTTTCCATTGAAACACACAATTTTACAGTGTTTCAGTACCATAAATTATCATAAGTCCAAAAATAATTTCGAATCTAACTTTAATATGCTTAATTTGACGTTCTTTGAAATTTGTATTTTGGGGTTACTATTCACGATACTATTCAAGTCAATTTATTGACTTTCTAATGCTTAATAGGTATGAGAATTCTAATTTCACCCACATACCACATTTTGCTTACCTAATTTGTTGGTTTTGGTTGTTTTCTCAAACTTCAAGTCCTTTAGGCACAAATTTCAAATTTTCAGTTTTGGTGTTCAGTTATGCACTATCCCATTGGTCATATTGCTGCGATAATTTGGCTAAGTGTTCTTCATAGAAGTTGTTTCTTATTGTCTTAAATTTATTTCCCTTTTTGAATCACTCCATTTGGAGTTTTGTAGCCTAAGTTATAGCCATTTGAACATGACTGGCCGGATTTGGTGTTACCCAGAATTCTAGGCAAATTATGGATTTTGGCAATTTTTGTCGTTGATTGCAGGTGGATTTTTAAAAAGGTTATGGTCAAAATTTGGGTTTGTTTTCTTCATAAAAGTTGTAGGGCTATATCTCAGCTTTCTACTGGTAAACATTCAGGTCATTTGGACCTTCCTAGACCAAGTTATGGTCATTTATGTAACTACTATTCATTTGGTCATTTTTGTACAAGTCAGTTTGCCAATTTCGGATTAACCCAATTGTTCACTAAATTATGGTCACCTTTTGGGCATGATTCCTAAATGAAAAATGGTTCATTCTTGTGTCTAGTTTCATTCCCAATTGGCCTCACACCAATTAGGTAGGTAAATTTTCAGTTTTGGTCCCTAAAAGGACCTAGGTCAAGCTGCCTACAGATTGACCCTTACCAATTCGAATTGGAACTTGGTTCCAACAATTCATACACACCACAAATGGTCACAATTGACCATTTCTCAACTCAAATAAGGTCAATAACATCATTTGACTAACTCTCAAATTTTTCTTTAATTTTTCACATGCTCAAAACACTAGCTACAAACAAAGCTCAATCTAATGCAATTTAAAGTGTGTATTCATGTTCTACACACCTAATTTACCTCAAATAACCATTCAAAACCATCAACCTCATTCATATCAAACCCTAACCCTAGCTAGAAGAATTTCATGTTTGGTCCCTTAATAATTGTTTTGTTATGATTTTAAGTTACTTTCTAAGTGAATTAAACTAAGAACATAGAAATTTAACAAAAGAATTCAAATTTACATACTAAGCTTTGTTTGATTTTCCAATCACTAATTTTCTTCCTTTTTTTCTTCTTTCTTGCTTCTTCAATCTCCTCTTCTAGTTGCCCAAACAAAGCTTAATCATAATTTAGTGGAATTTTTGGGGGATTTATGGGGTTGATTCAAGCTTTGAAAGCTTGAATTTCATGGCTATGGAGGAAACTAAGGAGAAAAGAGAGAGAGGAGAGATGGACGTTTTTTTTTTTAAGAAGAAGAAGAATGAAATTTTTTTTTCTTTTTAATTTTGTCTTTTAATTGTTAAGATTTATCCCAAATTTCAATTTTTAAATATTAGGTTTATTGCATCATGCTTATGTCATGCATGATGCAAATAAACTTTTTCTTTTCTTTCCTTTTCTTTTTCATTTATTTTTCCATTAGTTCTTTAATTTAATTTTTGATCCCAAAATTTTCTTTTCTATAATTTTATTAGACAATTAGGTCAGGTGTCAGCTCTATGAGTGAAATGACCAAATTGCCCCTCGCCGGTTCAATCCGATTTACAAGTAATTTAATATTTCTTTTGGATCCTTGACCTAATTATTTGACCTGTTTAACAATTCTATTCTGTGTTTTTCTCTTTTTCCGCTATGTTCGCAATAGTCCTAAGGACTGCGGCATCACATTTTACGGCTCGAAATTTGAGTTTAGACTGACTTCACAGTCATTCTTGAGAAGGTCACCCATCGCTGTGACTCCCGGCTCATTTAACTTCTTGTGTTCTGTTTTTCTTATTTATACTTAACTATTCGGCAATTACTAATTATTTGTGTTTAAGGCTTATCCAGGTGTCTTAGATGTGGTTCTAATTCTTTTACTTGTTCGGACCGACACTGATCATCGGAACAGTAAAATATGTCAGGCTATGCAAATGTGGGTGTTACATTGAGTCACTTCATCATAATTATCCACAATAGAGGCAAAGTTGGGGGAGTAAGTGTTTCTCAAGTTTATCCTAATAAAATAGGTTATTTGTGACTTATTAATGTACTTATATAGAGGAATAATTAGTTGAAACTGTTAGTAGTATGCCCTAGAGCATATCATTTAGTATGTATCTTGTACATATTTTTATTAATAAAAGGCATTTCCACTTTTCCGTTTACATAATATATTTATGTGTAATAGAAAAGGTCCATTGATATTTTGTTAGAAATATTATTCTTAAGTTGTTAAGAATATGAGTGATAATATTTCTAGCATGAAGTATCATAAATAGGTTCACAATCGAGGATACTTCATAATAAGGACATGACTTATCCAGAAAGATTGTATTCATGTTTGTTCCCAAGTTATTTATATGAGATATAAATAAGATGGAATGGTGAGTCTCATGCCATATAACAAACTTGATAGGCACTTATAAATGATAAGTAGGCCGAACCAGTGACACTTATGACAAGCACATGGAGTTTACTCTTGTCAATGTTTTGTCATAAATCATATCAGTGCATATAATCTTTAAACCTGAGATAGCACAGTTATCTTGTATATAGGTAGTTTGAGTTTGATACTGCTTTCATACTTGTACTGTGTATGGGTATATGGGCATATATTGGCTCCTACTTGTTATATATGGAGGTAGGTGTTGATCAAGATGGAATCTGTTCCTCTAAGTAAATAGAGATAAAATCCTATGTTCATTTAATTGTTCTTGATGTTTCAAGTTCCTGGCCAGGACATATAGATTTATTCAGAAAAGAGTTTATGATGAGAAAATCTTTTTAATCAAGAACTGGAATTAAAAGAGAACATAATATTCATAGCAAATGGAGTTTGACATAAACCATGACTCCAGCTTGAGTTGGGATTTTGTAACAGAGAGATTCTAGTGCATGGTAACATATGATTATAGGTTCATTTAAGGTAAACCTTATTACTAATTGGGTGCCCATGGCATGCTATGCTAGGTTAACCTTGGTCTATGAGGTTCATAAAATGATTTAGAGAAATCATTTATGGTAAGAAAGAGTTCTGATGATATTAAGAGTTGATATCATGTCTCATTGCCAATTAGTGATGAGCCTAGTAAGTCACACACATACACAAGTTATCACCTATTTAAATATGATTTAATTAATTAATTAAAGAGTTTAATTGATTAATTAAATAGGTTTTGTTTGCAATTAAATTGTAAAGTCCCTAGCATGACTTGAAACCAAATCTAGATTATTGGATGTGTAGTATAAATTAAATTTATATTTAAAGTATTTAAATATGAATTTAATTGATGAGAAATTAATTAATAGAGATTAATTAATTTATTTATATTTGATATAAATTAATTAGAAGAAGAAAATAATTATTTTGGGTTAAGAACTCAAAATTAAGACACAGGGGCATTTTGGTCATTTCACAGTGTGACACGTGGCACCATGAGATGGTGACACATGGGATTACACATAAGCTTGCCAAATGTTTTTTAATCATGTAAGATGATTACAATCAAGATTAAATATAGGTTTGACACTTGGCACAATGTGATTGGGTCACTTAAACCTAGAGCTAATCAAAGGGTGACATGTGGCAAGGGTTTAATGTGTTAACCTAGCTATTTAAGTGTGGTTATGAAAAAAAAATAACCAGCAGCCTCTCCTCTCCTTTGTCATGCCACTTTGAGGGTTTTCATCTATTCTTCTTCATCTCTCATCAATTCAAAGAGATTAGCCATCAATCTCTTGAATCAAGAACGCTAGAAATTGTTTCTAGTGTCCTGTTTACATCTCTAATCTCTTAAAAGGCAGAACTTGAATTTCTAATTAATAGAAAAAGCTTTAGAAGCTGTTCAAGGGCTGCCATAGGTGTTCTTGGTGTGGACAAGCTAGAGGGACAACATCTGGTGTCCTGAAGACGAATCTCAAAGGCGCAGACACGCTGCAGTACATCAAGAGGTTAGTGTAATCGTTCTTGATTTAATCTAGGGTTCTAAAATTAATCTGATTAATTTTAAAATCTTAAATGGCAAATACAGATCCAAAAACATATTAAAAGAGTTTTAATATGTTGTTTATCATTGAAATCAAATAGATAAAAATAAATCTTGCATGATGCATGTGACCCAAGGTGAAAATTTTTGAATTCAATGGTATAAACTTGTGTTTTTCACGCTTCCGTTCCTTCAATTGGTATCAGAGCCACTATATTTTCCATTTAGATTGTTGATTATATGATTTAATTGTGTGATTTGATCATGAGATGATTGATCATCGCTGGTTGCAAAGCAAGGTGGCGGCATACTTGAAAAAAGACCATCAATGGTGCGCATGGTTTGGCTACCATGGGTGGTTCAAGGTTTGGCTTTTAATTTTGCAATTGTTGTATGATCTAAGGCCTATTCTTTGACTAATTAAAGTGTTTAATTAGTGGTTTTAATCACACAATTAAATTATGATTCAAATCAGAATTTTAAAAAATTATTTGAATGTGATTCAAATATGAATTTTTAAAAGTTGTTTGAATGTGATTCAAATCTGAATTTTTAAAGTTGTTTGAATCATATTTAAATCTGATTTTTTAAAATTGATTGAATAAAATTCAGATCTGATTTTTTAAAAAATGTTTGAATGTGATTCAAATCTGATTTTTTAAAAAATGTTTGAATGTGATTCAAATCTGAATTTTTAAAGTTGTTTGAACGTGATTCAAATCTGAATTTTTAAATTTGTTTGAATGAGATTCAAATCTGAATTTTTAAATTTATATGAATCATATTCAAATCTGGATTTTTAAGTTGAATATGAGATATTCAATTTAATATAAGTATGTATGTTTTATTTAATTGTTAAATAGTGATATGCACGATGGATGATCATGGACTATAAAAGACCAATGTGATTGGATTTATTTCTTTTATGTTTCTTTGGGATTGTAAATTAATTAATTTATTTTAATTTATTTTGGGCATGTATTATTAAGTTTGTAATAATTTTTGGGTTGTAATTTCATTTATTTAAGTTCTTGTAAATTCGCCTTGGTATGCCAAGGATTACTATGTAATATTGGATTGCAAGAAGTTCAAGGAGGTCAAGAGCATTGGTGGGACCAAAGGGGAGGAATTCAAGATCAAGTGTTGATTATGTACTCCTTGAGCAACTCTTGTAAAATGAATGAATGAAATGCACCTAGGAATGCCCTGATTCAATTCTTGGTGGCTCAGAATTGAATCCCTTAGAATGTCCATGATCATACCATATTTACTGCTTATCCATGAATGCATGAGATGTATGGGAATGTATGCAATTATATGATATATGCATGCTAAATGGATAATGTGCAAAGTGAGACCTTAATAGTAATTAGAATGACCATAAAATCTTCCAAACAAATGATTAAGTTGGAAATGCTATAATTAAAGTAATTATAACATAGGCCCTCCATTGGGGCAATTATTTTAAGAAATTTTAAATAGTTGCATAAGATGCAATTAATTTAAGAGATTTTCTTAAAAATAATTGTTAAGCATGAGATGTTGTAAATATGTAAATGGTTTAGTGGCCAATATTGGATGTACCTGAGGACATTAAAATTATTTGCATAATTACTAGCTCAATGGGATCAACTTAACTAATGCAAGATAAGTCAATAATGGATGTACCTGAGATTTTGAGCATTAGGGGCTAGGTAAAGGATTGAACCTCACATGAGATGTGATGGGCAAGGAGTTGCTCACTTATAGTTTATTGTAATTCCAATAATGGATGTACCTGAGGATGATCAATAGAATTATAAGAATTCAATCACCCACTAGAAATCTATCCAACTAGGATTTCCGTTTTCTACTTTGGAAGTGTAGGATTCGCTAAGTTAGTGGGAGGACCAATTTGATTAAAAGACCATAATCATTTTGGTTAATTACATGATACATTTACTAATTAATCTGGTTATTTTCTGCAGTTAATTTTCTGATAAAAATGAGCACAAAACAACCACCACCATCTAATATCCTTGCAAGCATACTTGATCACAATAGGTTGACAGGATCTAATTTGTCTGATTGGCTAAGAAATTTGAAACTTGTCCTGAACCTTGAACATATAGGATATGTTCTAGATTCAAATGTTCCTGGTCCCTTACCTCCAGAGGCCACACAAGAGGAACATGAAACTTTGGACAAATGGAAGGAGCATGATATGAGAGCTAAGTGTTACATGCTTGCTTCCATGAGTAATGAGTTACAGAAGCAACATGAGAACATGCAGAGTGCGAGTGAGATCCTCCTTCACCTACAAGAGTTATATGGTGAGTAAAGCAGGAATGCTAGGTATGAGATATCTAGACAGCTATTCCGTATGAGGATGTCTGAGGGACAGAATGTTGGGGATCATGTCCACAAGATGATTCGGCTGATTGAGCAGTTGGAACATCTTGACTTCAACATGGATTTCCAACTACAAACGGATTTGATCCTTCAGTCCCTTCCTGAGTCTTTTGGGAATTTTGTGACAAATTTCCTTATGACTAAACAGGAATGCACCTTAGCTGGTTTACTCACCATGCTGGTTATTGCCCAATAGAATATGCTGTAATAAAGGAAAAGAGGTAGCTTTGTTGCATCTTCTTCACTGGAAAATCCAACAAGAAGAAGGGCAATAAGAAAAAGAAACCTCGATTCACGGTCCTTCCAAGAAAATAGCTAAGTAAAAGGAAGACTAAAGTCGATAAAGGCAAAGGAAAGTGTCTCCACCGCCAATAGGAAAGTGTTTCCATTACCAACAGAAAGTGTTTCCATTGCGAAGAAAGTGTTTCCACCGGCGCAGTATAGCAATCTAAATGAATGCAATGCCATGGTGAAAACCAACTCAAGTTCAAAATATATTTGGCACTTAAGGTTATGTCATGTTGCAGAAGATAGGATTACAAAACTGGAGAAAATGGGGATTTTATCCTCATTGGGCTCTGAGCCTACTCCAACTTGTGAATCTTGCCTTCAGGGCAAAATGACTAGATCACCCTTTGTTGGACAGGGGCTAAGAGCTGAAAATATTTTGGAGCTAATACATAGTGATGCATGTGGTCCATTTAAAGAAATGGCTAGAGGAGGTTTTCATTATTTTATTACATTTACTGATGATAAATCAAGGTTTGGGTATTTGTATTTGACGAAATACAAATATGAATCTTTTGAAAAGTTCAAAGAATTTAAATATGAAGTAGAAAATCAAACAGGAAAGAATATTAAAGCTCTTCGATCAGATCGTGGAGGTGAATATTTGAGTACTGAATTTGATGAATACTTGAGAGAGCATGGCATTGTTTCTCAGCTGACTCCTCCAGGAACGCCACAGTTGAATGGTGTATCTGAAAGGAGAAATCATACCCTATTGGATATGGTACGTAGTATGATGAGCTATACTGATATGCCAATCTCCTTTTGGGGATTTGCATTAGAATCAGCTTTGTATATTCTGAATAGGATTCCATCAAAATCAGTTTCTTCCACACCTTATGAGATATGGCATGGAAGAAAACCAAGTCTTAAGCATGTTAAGATTTGGGGTTGTCCAGCTTATATCAAAAAGCTGAACACTGATAAATTGGAGACCAGATCAGAAAAAGGTCAATTTGTTGGATATCCAAAAGATAGTTTTGGATATTATTTTTATTTGCTTACTTCACAAAAGGTTGTGATAAGTAGAGATGCCACATTTCTTGAACAATAGTTTGTTCAAGAAGGAGGCAAAGGAAGGCAAATAGAGTTAGAATTGGAGAATTCTGACCAACCAATAGATCAGATGGATATAAATCCATCTAGTCAACCAATACCCGTTGATGAAACATCTACAGCTGTTCCTCGTAGAACAACCAGGGTATCTCACCCACCAGTGAGATATGGTTTTCTTCATGAAGAAGAACAAGAGTTGTCTACTCATAAAGAAGTAGATCATGGAGATGATCCACTTACCTATGAAGAAGCTATATCAGATATAGACTCTTCAAAATGGATTGATGTTATGAAATCCGAGATTGATTCCATGTATAAGAATCAAGTTTGGGATCTTGTTGACCCACCTGAAGGTATTGTACCTATAGGGAACAAATGGGTTTTCAAGAAGAAAATTGGTTCTGATGGAAAGGTAGACACCTATAAGGCAAGGCTAATAGCGAAAGGGTTTCGCCAAAGGCAAGGAATCGACTATGAGGAGACTTTCTCGCCTGTTGCCATGCTTAAATCAATTAGGATTTTATTAGCAATAGTTGCGTACTATGATTATGAGATTCGGCAGATGGATGTCAAAACAGCTTTTCTCAATGGATACATTGAAGAAAACATTTTCATGGAACAACCTAGGGGATTTGAATCCCAAGATGGTTCCAAGGTATGCAAGCTAAAGCGATCCATTTATGGGTTGAAACAAGCTTCGAGGAGTTGGAACATCCGTTTTGATGAAGCCATTAAATCCTTTGGTTTTATAAAAAATGAGGATCAGCCATGTGTATATAAGAAGGTTAGTGACAGTGCTATCACTTTCCTTGTCTTATATGTGGATGACATACTATTGATGGGCAATGACACAGGTATGTTGACGACTATAAAGGTATGGTTGTCAAATACATTCTCCATGAAAGACTTAGGGGAGGCAACCTATATTCTTGGGATTCGCATCTATAGAGATAGAGCGAAAAGAATAATTGGTTTATCCCAAAGTCTATACTTGGAAAAGGTGTTAAAGAGGTTTAACATGCTTGATTCCAAGAGAGGATTGTTACCAGTGAGACATGGTATCCACCTTTCTAAAGAGATGTCTCCAAAGACACCTGAAGAAAGAGATAAGATGGCCAGGATTCCATATGCTTCGGCTATTGGAAGTTTAATGTATGCAATGTTGTGTACTAGGCTGGATATCGCATATCTCGTTAGTTTGACTAGCGGTATCAATCCACCTGTGTTTGGAACATCTGGATAGTCACAAGAATATTCTTAAGTACTTGAGAAGAACTAAGGATTTATTCTTGATTTATGGAGGTGGGGACTTGCAATTGGATGGTTATACTGATTCTGATTTCCAATCAGATATCGATGATAGAAAGTCTACCTCTGGATATGTGTTCATTTGTAATGGAGGTGCAGTCAGTTGGAAGAGTTCCAAATAGAGCACAACTGCAGATTCCACTGCAAAGGCTGAGTATATTGCAGCATCAGATGCTGCAAAGGAAGCTGTTTGGATAAAGAAGTTCGTGACAGAACTTACAGTAGTTCCTTCCATTGTGTTAGCAGTTCCATTACACTGTGACAACAATGGAGCAGTCATGCAGGCTAAGGAACTAAGGTCTCACCCAAAATCCAAACATATAGAAAGGCACTACCACGTTATCAGAGATATAGTTGGGCAAGGCAATATAGCCACGCAAAAAATAGCATCAGCTGAAAAATCCAGCTGATCCATTCACTAAGCCTATGTCACAGACTCAGTTAGACCGACATCTTGTGAAGATAGGTCTAAGATATTGTAATGAATGGCTCTAGTGCTAGTGGGAGATTGTTAGTAGTATGCCCTAGAGCATATCATTTAGTATGTATCTTGTACATATTTTTATTAATAAAAGGCATTTCCACTTTTCCGTTTACATAATATATTTATGTGTAATAGAAAAGGTCCATTGATATTTTGTTAGAAATATTATTCTTAAGTTGTTAAGAATATGAGTGATAATATTTCTAGCACGAAGTATCATAAATAGGTTCACAATCGAGGATACTTCATAATAAGGACATGACTTATCCAGAAAGATTGTATTCATGTTTGTTCCCAAGTTATTTATATGAGATATAAATAAGATGGAATGGTGAGTCTCATGCCATATAACAAACTTGATAGGCACTTATAAATGATAAGTAGGCCGAACCAGTGACACTTATGACAAGCACATGGAGTTTACTCTTGTCAATGTTTTGTCATAAATCATATCAGTGCATATAATCTTTAGACCTGAGATAGCACAGTTATCTTGTATATAGGTAGTTTGAGTTTGATACTGCTTTCATACTTGTACTGTGTATGGGTATATGGGCATGTATTGGCTCCTACTAGTTATATATGGAGGTAGGTGTTGATCAAGATGAAATCTGTTCCTCTAAGTAAATAGAGATAAAATCCTATGTTCATTTAATTGTTCTTGATGTTTCAAGTTCTGGCCAGATGTATAGATTTATTCAGAAAAGAGTTTATGATGAGAAAATCTTTTTAATTAAGAACTGGAATTAAAAGAGAACATAATATTCATAGCAAATGGAGTTTGACATAAACCATGACTCCAGCTTGAGTTGGGATTTTGTAACAGAGAGATTCTAGTGCGAGGTAACATATGATTATAGGTTCATTTAAGGTAAACCTTATTACTAATTGGGTGGCCATGGCATGCTATGCTAGGTGTTAACCATGGTCTATGAGGTTCATAAAATGATTTAGAGAAATCATTTATGGTAAGAAAGAGTTCTGATGATATTAAGAGTTGATATCATGTCTCATTGCCAATTAGTGATGAGCCTAGTAAGTCACACACATACACAAGTTATCACCTATTTAAATATGATTTAATTAATTAATTAAAGAGTTTAATTGATTAATTAAATAGGTTTGGTTTGCAATTAAATTGCAAAGTCCCTAGCGTGACTTGAAACCAAATCTAGATTATTGGATGTGTAGTATAAATTAAATTTATATTTAAAGTGTTTAAATATGAATTTAATTGATGAGAAATTAATTAATAGAGATTAATTAATTAATTTATATTTGATATAAATTAATTAGAAGAAGAAAATAATTATTTTGGGTTAAGAACTCAAAATTAAGACACAGGGGCATTTTGGTCATTTCACAGTGTGACACGTGGCACCATGAGATGGTGACAGGTGGCACCATGAGATGGTGACACGTGGGATTACACATAAGCTTGCCAAATGTTTTTTAATCATGTAAGATGATTAAAATCAAGATTAAATATAGGTTTGACTCTTGGCACAATGTGAATGGGTCACTTAAACCTAGAGCTAATCAAAGGGTGACATGTGACAAGGGTTTAATGTGTTAACCTAGCTATTTAAGTGTGGTTATGAAAAAAAAATAACCAGCAGCCTCTCCTCTCCTTTGTCACGCCACTTTGAGGGTTTTCATCTATTCTTCTTCATCTCTCATCACTTCAAAGAGATTAGCCATCAATCTCTTGAATCAAGAACGCTAGAAATTGTTTCTAGTGTCCTGTTTACATCTCTAATCTCTTAAAAGGCAGAACTTGAATTTCTAATTAATAGAAAAAGCTTTAGAAGCTGTTCAAGGGCTGCCATAGGTGTTCTTGGTATGGACAAGCTAGAGGGACAACATCTGGTGTCCTGAAGACGAATCTCAAAGGCGCAGACACGCTGTAGTACATCAAGAGGTTAGTGTAATCGTTCTTAATTTAATCTAGGGTTCTAAAATTAATCTGATTAATTTTAAAATCTTAAATGGCAAATACAGATCCAAAAACATATTAAAAGAGTTTTAATATGTTGTTTATCATTGAAATCAAATAGATAAAAATAAATCTTGCATGATGCATGTGACCCTAGGTGAAAATTTTTGAATTCAATGGTATAAACTTGTGTTTTTCACACTTCCGTTCCTTCAGAAACACCATGAAAGGAGGTGAAGTTCCAAACAGGCAGCTATTAGAACCTTATGCATTGAAAGAGGGTAATTAGTATAAACGTTGGAGGAGTTCAATTTTGTGCTTATTAATTTATTGGTTATATTCCTAAGTTATCCTCTAAAATGTGTTTTAAAATAGAGTTTTGTTTTGCTTGAGGACAAGCAAAAGTTTGAGTTTGGGGATATTTGATACACTTCAATTGCATATATGTTTTTAAGCACATTTGTATACTGTCTTATAGAATTTAGGTAAGTAATCTCACGCATAGTAGTTGATTTCATTAGTTTTTGTAATTTCTATTCTCAAGCCCTTAATTCCATGTTTTCTACATCATTTTACGTGTTTGGATGAAGCCCCAGAGTATAGGAGTGCAAAGGAAAGCTTAGAGAGGTCAAGAGACTGAGAATTGCTGCTGATACAAAGTACACGGGTCATGTAAGCAAAGCTATAGACCCGTGTAACTCTCTGCCAGAAGAAAGCCAAGAGAACCAGTGGAGAAACACAAGTACACGGGTCGTGTAATTGGACCTGTGTAATCTGGAGGGACCTGTGTAAGTCTATGCCAGGCACAATCTTGAAGAACTTTATGAGAACAAAAGTACACAGCCCGTGTAACTAGGCCCGTGTAGCCAGCGCAGACCCATGTAAGTCTCTGTGAGAATGGATCCTCTGACAGCACTTTTTGGACTCAAAATGACCTAACCCTAGAAAAACTATTATAAATAGAATCAGAAAACATAAAATGGGAATGGATCCTCTGACGACACTTTTTCGGAGTTTTAAAGAGACTCGCATTCTGCATTCTCTCTAGCCGTCTTGAGGAGAAGAATATCAGTATCAAGAGGAGTTTTCCAGCTGAAGTTCCACAAGATCAAAGCTGCAAACTCTCTTCGGTTTCTTCATTTCATCTCCTTAAATGGATTTTTACTTTTTTATTTCTTCTTTGTGATTTCTTTTTACTGTCTTTACCTTTTTATCATGATGTTTGCTGAACTTGTGAGTGAGTAGTTTTCATATTCTGGAATTGGAAGAGTAATGCTTGTAACCATTGTTATGGATAAACATTAAGTTTTATTTATTGGATTTGAGATTTGTTCCTTGATTTAATTTATTGAGATCTTAATGCATGCTATGTGCCGGTACCCACTTAATATTGATTGTAGATAATAATTGAAGGACTGAAAGGTGAAGATTAATATTAGAAAGTCAAGATCTTAAACCTAGGGATTCTAACCTAGACATAGACTAATACCTTTGTGGAATTTCAAAATTGGTCAAAGAAATTAAAGGATTTTAATTAATTTGATTGCCACGAAAGTCGGGTTTAAGTCAATTAGAATACACCCTAGGTGCCTTGAGAGAGGACTTAGGATACCTTAGGATTGATTTCCATTAAGGCAAATGATACTCAATCCAGTAAATAAATAAGATAACATCCATAGTAAGATTCAAGTGTGAAATCTTAGTTCCAGAATTGTTTCAAAATAGATTACTTCATATTAAGTTTATCATTTTATTGTTTAAAATAAACAACTTTCATTACCTCATTGTTCGAAAGCCTAAACAGTCAAAATTACTATATAGATTGATACTTACTAATCAAATTCCTCATGGGAATGATACTTTACTCATCACTTTATTACTTGTTAGCGATCTGTGCACTTGCAGGGTTAAAACCAGTGAAATAGAGAGGTACTTGGTTGGATGAATCCTTTATCCATAAATTCCTGTAGATGTTCTTTCAACTCTTTCAACTCTGTAGGAACCATCCTGTAAGGAGGAATAGATATGCGATTAGTACTAGGCATTAGATCAATTTCAAAATCTATCTCCCTCTCGGGTGGCAGACGAGGTAGTTCCTTATGAAACACATCTGGAAACTCTTTTGCCATAAGAATTGATTTTGGTCCACTTTTATTCTCCACAACCTCTCTAACATGGGCTAAAAATCCTCTACATCCTTTTTAGAGCATCTTCCTAGCTTACATGGCAGAGATCACCCTCTTCACTGATGATATTTGATCTCTCAAGAAAACTACCTCTAACCCACCCTGTCCTCTAAACCTTACTACTTTATTCCTATAGCCTAAGGTGGCATAATTGGCAGAGAGCCAATCCTCCCTAGAATGACATCAAAATTTTTTAATTCTAGGACCACCAGGTCAGCTGGAAAGCATTTAGCCTCCACCATCACTGAATAGGCATAACCTCTGTCATTGAAGGATCACACTTGGGCCCACTAACAAACAACAGGCATTGCAGACTCGAAGCTACTAAACCTAATCTTAGAACTACTTTGGGTTTAATAAAAGAATGGGATGCACCAAGATCAATTAAAACATGCACATTGAAACTCCACCTGACACCACAGTGTTAGAGGTATTGGCTTCCTATTGTGTCATGGTAAAGATCCAAGCCATAGGGGAAGAAGAACCTCATCCTCTACCCTGTCCCCTTCCTCATGAGGGATTCACAGAAGTCTATCCCGCTGTTGGTTAAGCCACACTGCCTGACCCAATCTACTACTGTGAAGCCATGATTGATTAATTGCTAGTTGCATAGAAGAGTGTGGCGGCATTATGTTTGTGCTCCATGATGCACATGGTTTAGCACCACAATGGTGTGCAAGGTATATGGGCTTTGAATGTGCAATTGTTGTATGATCTAAGGCCCATCCCATGACTAATTAAAATGTTTAATTAGGAGTTTTAATAACACAATTAAATTTTGATTCAAATCTATTGAAGGAGCGAAACCATGAAAATTATTAGATTAGAACATTGAATTCAAAAATTTTCTTCTTGGGTCTCACGTATCATGCAATCACATTGGTCTTTTTATTGTCCATGATCATCCATCATGCATATTACCATTCAATAATTAAATAAAACATACATGCTAAAATTAAATTGAATTTCTCATATTCAACTAAAAAATTGAGATTTGAATCTCATTCAACCAAATTTAAAAATTCATATTTGAATTTTATTCAAAACAAATTAAAAAATCCAGATTTGAATCTCATTCAAACAAATTAAAAAATTTAGATTTGAATCTCATTCAAATAAATTTAAAAATTTAGATTTGAACCTTATTCAAACAAATTTAAAATGCAATTGAAGGAGTGGAAGCATGAAAATTATTAGATTAGAACATTGAATTCAAAAATTTTCTTTTAGGTCTCATGCATCATGTGAGATTCATTATGTACCTAATCGATTTCAATGTTTAATTGCATATTAAAACACTTTTAATATGTATTAGGATCTACATTTGCCATTTAAGATTTTAGAATTAACAAATTCATTCATTATAACCCTAGATTGATACAAGATTATGTGCACTAACCTTTGGATGCACTGTAGATGTGATTGATACCTTTGTGAAGCACCTAGGACCACAAATGTTGTCCGTCTAGCTTGTCCACACCAAGATCACCAATGGGCAACCCCTAAACCTGTAACATCCTCACTTCAGCTAGTCCGTACAGTCTACTGTTTCGGTGACCAGTGTCGGTCCGAACAGCTAGAATGCCTGGAAAAATATTTAAACTAAAGTGAGGAACCATAATTAACTCAAATATTAATAAAAAAATTTAAAAAAAAATTTAGAAATAAAATACAACCAAGTTAAATGAGTCGGTGCCCTAGCGATGGGTAACCTAGTGAGAAGTTGCGGTTCTCACAACTAGGAGCCCTAGACTTGGGGGAAAAATTATAAAATAATTATTGGGACTCCAGAGAAGGGTTATTGAGGTTCTTATGGCATTAGAATGCCAAGAAAATACTTAGAAAAATTTTTCAATCGGTACAAACAACTTTGGCTCGTTAAGCCAAACGGAGGGCATTTTGGTCATTTCATCTTCAGAGATGATTTTTAGCCAACTTGTCCAGTTAAATAAATAATTTATATAACATAAAATATGAACAAATGTTGTTAAAAATTTAATTACAATAAAATAGACAAGAAATGAAGAGAAAATGAAGGAAAATGGACTTATGACATCATAATGATGTCATTAAAGTTCTCCCACCCAATCCAAAGTTGACACATGGCATAACTTTATTCAAAAGAGTTAAAATGGGCTGGAAAATGAAATGAAATCAGAACCTCTCTTCTTCATTTCCTTCTTGCCGTCACCCATACTCCCATAACCACTATTTTCAAGCTTTCAAAGCTTGATTTTCACTCACTTTTACCCAACTAAACCCTAACCTAGCAACACAAAAAGTTGTTCTTGCATCTTGGAGAGCCTTTTGGGAGCAAAAAAAAAAAAAAAAAAAAAAAGGAAAGGAAGAACTTTAGCAAGTTGGAAAGCTCACTCCTTAGAGGTTAGTGACCTAACCTTAGTTTGTACTTTAAATACATGTTTAAGAAATATGTATGAGTAAGAATTACAAAGGAAAATTGCTAAATACCACTTGTATGCCATCCCTCATTTTTGGCAGCCATGGTTAGGGTTTGATTGTGTTGAGTTTAATGAAGTTAAAAGGTTGTTATGGCTGCCCACAATATGTATATACTAAGTGGATTGATCAAATGAAGTGAAAATGCATGTATGGTAATGTTTGAGTTAGGGTTTGGGGTGGAGAAATGGGACTTTGACCATGTGATGATGAAAATAGGTTTTAATGGTCAATTAGTGACCATATGGTTTTGTTTAAATAAAAAATGAAGTGTGTTGAGTAGTGGACTTTGGGTTTGGTGTGGCTGCCCATGGTGACCTGCAGAATTGGACATGAGTCCAGCAGGTTTGGGCAGCCATAACTTGTATTGTAGAGGTTCAATTAGTGCAAGGCCAATTGGACATGAAACTAGACACATAATGGCACAACATTGGTGAAGAAACCATGCCCATAAAACAAACCAAGTGGACTAAAAGCTTGCCCTAATCCAGGTGACCTGTAGTCTGCCTAGGCAAAATGACCAAATGAATAGTGTTTGGTCATTTGGCCATAAATTAGTGTATAAAGGTCCAATTGACCTGAAATTTTACCAACAACAAGCTGAGTTATAGACCAACAACTTTCATGAAGAAACCTAACCCAAATTATGACCAGAACATATTCAACAAGTGAGTTGCAGTTACTATTCATTACACCATAGATATGGTCAGTCCAGAAATTCTGGAGAAAATTTCAATCCGGCCAGTTGTGGTTTTTGGACCATAACTCTAGTTACAAAACTCCAAATAGAGTGATTCAAAAATGGAAATGCAACTAGACAAAATAAGGAACAACTTTCATGTTGATCAGTTTGCCAAATTCCCACTGCAAAATTAACCAATGGAATAGTAAATACAAAGCATAAAAACTGAAAATTCTGCCCAACTAACATTAAGCTTAGAAATGGTATTAGCATACCAACAAATTTTGAATGCAAAATGTGGTATGTTGATGATATTGTAACTAATGTACCTATTGCCTATGCAAAAGTCAATATTTTTGTTGACCAATGAATGGAATAGTAACACTAAAACTTAAAGTTCTAAAATTGTGAAACTTAAAAGTGTAAAATGCCTAGTATACCTAACAAGATTGGTTTGGATAGCTTGGCATGCCAATAGGTTCTGTTAGCAGTACTGCATATGGCTTCATGCCATTATGTGTTTCATGGCTTCCTATGCCATTCTATGACATAATAGCCTTTAGCTATGTTACTTGAATTATTACACTTGGGTTTTAACCTCGATAATTATTGCAGCTTATTAGCTGTTTTGTTGCACACCGAGAAACACAATGTGACCGATGGTGTGATGGTCCGAGGTACTTAGTACCCAGTGCCAGTTTACCCATTTATCTAGTCTAGTCAATTAGCAGTACTGCGAAAAGAAAGGCTTTATGCCTGTATTCATGGCTTTATGCCCGTATTTATGGCTTTTATGCCCGTATTCATGGCTTTTATGCCAATTATGTGATATCATGGCTTTTTAGCCATACTGACTGCATACGTGGTTGACGTTCTGCGTCCCATGGTATGACGGCCCGAGGCACCGCGGTGTCCAGCGCCAACGACCCGTTATCCAGTCCAGTCGTCCAGTATAGGTTACTTGGGCATGGAAAAGTTTAACTGTAATTGAACTGATTGTTAAAGAAAATATGAAAATTAAATATCAGGAATGATTACGATAGAATACAAAGAAACTCAAGATCATGAAGAAAATAATTAATAAATGCATGAAGAAGTTAATATCATAAAACGTAATTAGCCCTCGACTAAACATTAAGTTGGTAATTATTCAGTTCTTATGAACACAATGGCTAAGAAATTATGATTTTTATTTGCATATTATTTCTTTCTATTTTATTATTTGCACCACTAAGCTTTATGCTTAGCGCGTCGCTTTTGCAACGCGTAGGTACTGAAGATTTGGACAGAGGGCCCAGTAGACCACAGATTCGGTAAGGCGCCACGATTGCATAGTATCCGTGTCACCTCAACTTGCAGTTGCATTGGTAGGACACTAGGTGTCATTTTGGCATTCTTTAATAAATTTTGATTTTCTCATATGTAATGAAACTTATGTAATGTATTTTGATTTTCATGTAAATAATGCAAATTTGTGTTTGTAAATGGAAAAGTGAATATTGATCTGTAACTGGTACATGATTATCAAATGAGGTGAATGATTGAGAAATGAATGTGAACTGAAAAATATTGAGATTTTGATAAATGGAGTTGAGATGAATGAATAAGAATATAGGAAGTGTTTTTCACAGTTCAAGAACGGTTTTCTCCATTTTTAGCCAGACTACTTGGATTTTTTTTAAAATTTTCGGAACCTCAAATAAATTACAATTTCAATAAATGAATTATAATTCACAAGTTATATTCAAATGGAAGAATAAAAATGAATTAAGATAAAATAGAGTGCTCGGCACACTGAGTGGCATAACTTGCTCGGCTACACTGTAGTCGGGTAAGGGGTGTCACATTTAGTGGTATCAGAGCACGGTTTAGGCGTTTCTGGGCCTAGATTGAGTCCATACCATGCATTGCATTTGTAAGAGTCGAGGTGACACTAATGCAGATCTGTTTGTCTTTCTTATTTTGAATAGGATATGGACCCTTCATCTCAGAGAGCAGTCGAGGAGGAAGTGGAGAGTCATGCTCCACCTGCAGCAGCTGAGACTGGGGGCATGAGAGAATCTGCTCCGCCAGCTCAAGCAGAGCCTGCTCAGCCTCCACAGGCCATGTTCCAGCAAATGGCCGATTTCTTTAGACAAATGGCCGGAGTAATGCCACCGCCGCCACCACCAGCTCCACAGCAGAAATCACACCTGGAAAGATTAACAAAGTTTGGAGCAGTGGACTTCTATGGTAAGAGAGAAGATGATTCTGTTGCAGCCGAGAATTGGTTGAACAGAACAGGCAGAGTTCTAAAACAACTCCATTGCACTCCAGAGCAAAACTTGGAATCTGATGTATCTCTGCTGCAAGACGATGCATATGAATGGTGGGACACTGTGTCCAGTGAAGTGCAGCCAGAAGCTGTAACTTGGGACTTCTTTCTCTCCGAATTCAAGAAGAAATATGTGGGTACTGTATACCTAGAAGAGAGAAGAAGAGAGTTTATTAACCTGAGGCAGAGACAGTTGTCAATGGCCGAGTATGAGAAGGAATTCGTAAGATTGAGCCGCTATGGAAGGGAGATAGTCCTTAATGAAGCTGAAAGGTATAAGAGATTTGAAGAGGGATTAAATGATAATATAAAGATCATGATCACTGCCTTGGGGATCACAGACTTCGCCAAGTTAGTGGAAGCTGCATTAAAAGTGGAGAAAGTGAGAATAAATGAACAAAATAGGAAAGATAGGCAGCGTAAGAGGGAATTTGGACCAGGACAGTCAAGTATACCAACTGATAGTAAGAAGTTTAAGGGTCCTAGTTCACAAGATCAGACACAGGGCCACAGAGGCCAGATTGGAATCTCTATAGCTAGTTCCCCGGGCACAATAACAAGGGGATTAACCCCAGTGCCTGAATGTATGCATTGTGGTAGAAGACACAGAGGGGAGTGTCGACTGTTAACTGGAGAGTGTTTCAAGTGTGGGGCTACGGATCATTTTATAAGAGATTGCCCTCAGAGGAGTGGTTCAATAGCTCCGGTACAAGTTGATAGACCTTCCCCTATAGTTCAAAGGGGTAAAAGATCGGGTAGAGCAGAAACAGCTGACATTTCACAAAAGATTGTTTCTGAGACAGTTGAAAAGCCCGAAGTCAGGGTGGTACCACAAGTATATGCTATGGAAGCTCAGGAAGAGCCAAACCTGCATAATCGATGAGGCGATACAAGGAAGTGAAGAAACAAGGAGGTAGCAACTCCCCGATTACTTAAGTCAGGTAAATTTCGAGGACGAAATTTAAATTAGAGGGGAAGAGTTGTAACACCCTCCCGGTAGCAACTCCGTACATTCTACTGTTCCTGATCGTGTCGGTCCGGACAGCTAGAACGTCCGAAAAAATATTTAAACTAAAGTGAGGAACCATAATTAACTCAAATATTAATAAGAAAAATTTAGGAAAAATTTTAGAAATAAAATACAACCAAGTCAAATGAGCCGGTGCCCAAGCGATGGGTAACCAGAGGTAAGTTACGGTTCTCGCAACGAGGAGCCCTAGACCCGGGCAAAAATTCATAAAATAATTTTTGGGACTCCAGAGAAGGGTCATTGAGGTTCCTATGGCATTAGAATGCCAACAAAATATTTAGAAAAATTTTTCAATCGGTACAGACAATTTTGACCCGTTAAGCCAAACGGAGGGCATTTTGGTCATTTCGCCTTTAGAGGTGATTTTTGGCCGACTTGTCCAGTTGAGTAAATAATTAATATGACATAAAATATGAATAAACATTACTAGAAATTAAATTGAAATTGAGTAGTGAAGAAAAGAAAAGAAAAATCAAAGAAAAGCTCATTTATGACATCTTGATGATGTCATTTATAAATTATGACCAATCACAATTAAGCCATCATTTGACTAACTAATAAAGAGACTAAATGAAGACCAAATAACCAAAAATTATAGCAGCCATTCTTCTTCTTCTTCACCAGAACGTGACTTCTCCCCATCTCCCTCCATTGATGCACTCACCCAAGCTCCAAAACCTAGCCAATTACACCATAAAACCCCTATATGCCTTCATAAAACTTGGTCCTCACACCTAGAGCAAGCTTTGGACAGAAAAAAGAAAGGAAGAAAGTGAAGTTTTGAAGTCTTAGAAGTGGCTCCATTCAAGGTTAGTGCACATATGTATTTAAAACACATTAATTCCATGTTAGAGATGTGTAATAGGTAAGGAATTATGGAATAAATGAAGCAAACCCATGTGTATGAATGCCATGAATTTCGGCAGCCATTTTGAAGGAATAGAAATGAGGGTTTTGTTGGACTTAGAGTGGATTAGAAATGATGTTTAAGATACATATATACAAGGATAATAAATTGGTATGCTAACTAAGGCATCTTGTAGAAAACATAAGGTGAAGCTAGGGTTTTGGGGGAGTGAAAATTGACTTGGCTTAGGAAATTGTTAGAGCACATTTTAATGGTTAATTAGTGACCATCTTAGGTAAGTTGACCATAAAATGGACTGAAAAATAGGATTGCAAAGTGAAGTTGCAGGCTGCCCTAGGACAGCAGCAGAGGGACCAAAATTCACCCACTTGCACTGCCATAACTTGGGCTGTATTGGTCCAATTGGTGTTTGGCCAATTGGAAATGAAACTAGGCTTATAATGGCACATTTTTGCTGAAGAAACCATGCCCAAAAGACCAAAGCAAGAGGACCAAAACTTGGCCCCAATCCGACACCTGCAATGTACCTCAGACTGACCAAATGAACGAATCGCTCATTTGGCCATAACTCACTGTAGATTTGGTTAATTGACCTGAAATTTTTACAGCAACAAGATAAGATATAGAAAAACAACTTTCATAAGAAACCTACCCCAAATAATGCCATTAACCCATTCAAATGATTGGGCAAAGTTAAGTTATCAAACCTGCAACTCTACAGATTTAGATTTGAACAGTAATGTTTGGATGACTATAACTCCCTCTAGAAAACTCGGATTTAGGCAATTCTTGAACCGATGGAAACCTAAGGTATGGTAGAACATGTCATATGAAGAAAGTTAGACCAAATTATGAACTTAACTTGATCAAATTACTGACCAAAGTTGGACCAAAATCTGCCAAAACCCAAAAGTGCAGCATGAACAGTGCACGTGAACAGTAAACTTATTTTGGCCCTAACATGAGTTACAAAACTCTAAATGGAGTGATTCAAAAAAGGAAATTCAACTAGACAGAATAAGGAACAACTTTCATGTTTACCATTTCCTCAAATTCCCATTATAAAAATAACAAATGGAATAGTAAAATGAAGCACCAAATCTGAAAATTTTGTTCAATTAGCATTAAGCTTAGAAATGGTATTGGCAACCAATACCAACAAGTTTTAAAAACAAAATGTGGTATGTTTGGGGTGTTAAAACCAATACACCTATTTTCTATCCAAAAGTCAACATTTTTGTTGACCAATGAGGTGAATAGTGACACCAAAACCAAAAATTGGTAATTTTGCCAAAATGACCTAAGCTTTGAGAAAGTGACCAAAACTAACAAGTTTTGAATACAAAATGTGGTATGTTGGGAGTATTAAAACCAATGTACCTATTGTTTATGCAAAAGTCAACATTTTTGTTGACTAATGAAATGAATAGTGACATGAAAACTTGAAATTCAAAAATTGTGAAACTTAAAAATGCAAAATGCCCTAGTAGGCCTAATGTGATTGGTTTGGATAGTTTGGCATGCCAATAGGGTATTGTTTTAGCAGTACTGCGAAAAGAAAGGCTTTATGCCTGTATTCATGGCTTTATGCCCGTATTTATGGCTTTTATGCCCGTATTCATGGCTTTTATGCCAATTATGTGATATCATGGCTTTTTAGCCATACTGACTGCATACGTGGTTGAAGTTCTGCGTCCCATGGTATGACGGCCCGAGGCACCGCGGTGTCCAGTGCCAACGACTGTTATCGATCCAATCGCCCAAAGATAGGTTACTTAGGCATGGAAAAGTATAACTGTAATTGAACTGATTGTTAAAGAAAATACGAAAATTAAATATCAGGAATGATTACGATAGAATACAAAGAAACTCAAGATCATGAAGAAAATAATTAATAAATGCATGAAGAAGTTAATATCATAAAACGTAATTAGCCCTCGACTAAACATTAAGTTGGTAATTATTCAGTTCTTATGAACACAATGGCTAAGAAATTATGATTTTTATTTGCATATTATTTCTTTCTATTTTATTATTTGCACCACTAAGCTTTATGCTTAGCGCGTCGCTTTGCAACGCCAGGTAATCAAGATTTGGACAGAGAGCCCAGAGACCACGATTCGTAAGGCGCTCACGATTCGCATAGTGTCCGTGTCACCTCAACTTCTGCAGTGCATTGGTAGGACACTAGTTGTCATTTTGGCATTCTGTAATAAATTTTGATTTTCTCATATGTAATGAAACTTATGTAATGTATTTTGATTTTCATGTAAATAATGAAAATTTGTGTTTGTAAATGGAAAAGTGAATATTGATCTGTAACTGGTACATGATTATCAAATGAGGTGAATGATTGAGAAATGAATGTGAACTGAAAAATATTGAGATTTTGATAAATGGAGTTGAGATGAATGAATAAGAATATAGGAAGTGTTTTTCACAGGTTCCGAAGAACGGTTTTCTCCATTTTTAGCCGGTACTCCACCGGATTTTCTTTAAAATTTTCGGAACCTCAAATAAATTACAATTTCAATAAATGAATTATAATTCACAAGTTATATTCAAAAGGAAGAATAAAAATGAATTAAGATAAAATAGAGTGCTCGGCACACTGAGTGGCATAACTTGCTCGGCTACACTGTAGTCGGGTAAGGGGTGTCACATGGGAAGCATGAAAATGTATAATGATTTGAAGCCTCATTATTGGTGGCCTGGTATGAAGAAAGATATAGCTGATTATGTGACTAAGTGTTTGACATGTCAGCAAGTTAAAGCAGAACATCAAGTTCCATCAGGATTGCTACAGCCTATAAGCATAGCTGAATGGAAATGGGACTGGGTCACAATGGATTTTGTTAGTGGTCTACCTCTCACCCAAAAGAAGCATGATGCAGTGTGGGTGATATTGGATAGATTGACAAAGTCACCACATTTTCTACCAGTTAGGACTCACAACTTACTGGAGAAGCTAGCAGAATTATATATCAATGAGATAGTTAGGCTGCATAGAATCCCACTTTCCATTATATCTGATCGAGACACAAGGTTTACATCGAGATTCTAGAAAAAATTGCAAGAAGCCTTGGGCACACAACTCAGTTTTAGCACGGCTTTTCATCCTCGGACGGATGGACAGTTAGAATGAGTAATCTAGGTAAACCTAAGAACTAATTGAATTTTTGCAATTAATAAATTGAAATGATAGTAACAATGTGAATTATGTGATAGATCCTGGAGGATCTGCTAAGGAGTTGTGTTATTGAGTTTGAGGAGAGTTGGGATAGATACCTCCCACTGGCAAAATTCGCATACAATAATAGCTACCAAGCTAGCATCCAAATGGCCTCGTATGAAGCACTGTATGGGAGGAAATGTAGAACCCCAGTGTGTTGGACTGAATTGGGCAAAGATAAGCTAGTAGGACCATACCTGGTGAAATAGACTGAGGAAAAAGTGAAGATAATCAAAGCTAATCTAAAGGTTGCCTCAGATAGACAGAAATCTTATGCCAACTTGAAGAGAAAAGAGATAGAGTATGCAGTTGGCGATAAGGTGCTTCTCAAAGTCTCACCGTGGAAGAAAGTACTGAGATTTGGAAGAAAGAGTAAGTTAAGCCCTAGGTTCACTGGCCCATATGAAGTCATTGAATGTGTGGGACCAGTGGCCTATCAGCTAGCTTTACCACCAGAACTGGATAAAATTCATAATGTATTCCATGTTTCTATGCTGAGAAGATATTGCTCAGATCCTTCACATGTCATTTCCATGGAAGAGATTGAAATCCAACCAGACTTAACATACACTGTCGCAATGGATTTTGCGGTCGCCTGGACGATCGCTCACCGAAGTGGGAAAGAGTGAGGAGTTGCCACCTTAGTTTTGAGGAAAACTAAAGAAAACCATTTGAGAAAAAAAAATGATACCACTTCAAGGCAGAGATTCTAGGTTCGGGGTCCGTAAACGGGTGGGGAAGGTGTTAGGCACCCCACCTCGTCCCTTAATGAGGGTAGGTAGATTTAATTTTGCGTCCTTTATAAATTAGTTAGAAGGGCTTGAACGGGAATGTTAGTCCTTTTGGTAAAAGGAATGTTTGATTTTTCACTGATTAGGATCACCCAGATACATAAGTAAATGAGACAGCCTTAGTGAATTACTTTTGTATGTTAATTTTACTTGAAAAGGAATGTTTTATTTAAAATTTAATTCAGAAGATCGGATAAGAACTCTCTTCCGAACCTCTTTTAGATATTCATTAAAATTTTGGTTGGGGATAGGATAAGGACAATATTACGATACCTAATAAATATTTATTAGAGATTTTAATTTGAGATCGGATAAGAACTCTCCTCCGACCTCTTTTAAGTATTTATTAAAATTTTAAGCTGAGACCGGATAAGAACTCTCCTCCAATCTCTATTAAGCATTTATTAAAATTTTAAGCTGAGACCGGATAAGAACTCTCCTCCGATCTCTTTTAAATATTTATTAAAAGTTTTGAATTGAGGTCGGATAAGAACTCTCCTCCAATCTCTATTAAGTATTTATTAGAACTTTAAGCTGAGACCGGATAAGAACTCTCCTCCGATCTCTTTCGGGTTAGCGGGAGCCTGGAAGGGGCTTTGCCGATCTCCCAAATTTCAATTTTAGCTACATGTCACAAGAACCTAAAACTAAGGTTTCTGGCATTCAAAATGCTGGAGATAAGGTTTCTTGATACCCTATGACTAAATGGGTAATACTAAACTTGATTTACCGACCTTCCATGTAGTCATTTCACGCATACCTATTAATGTCCGATCTGTTCTGTCTAGTTTATTTTGGTTTTATTCCTCTTCATGGTATCTTGCGAATTCCCGTTCACGTCAGCCTAATAGTTTGGCTATTTTCCTGACGTGTTATTCAAGCTTTCTCTTTTAAAAGAGGCCCTTAAGTTGCAGATACCTATATTTTGCCTGACCACTTACACGCTACTAGGAGCTAAAAGCTCGTATTCAGAAATGACGAAAATTGATGAAATGATGGACCGATCACTAAAGAGAATTCGAGAGTAACGTTCTTTGAGATTTTTTTTGCTTAGAATAAACTTAGAGAAAACCGCGTACGTAAAGAGAACAAAGAAAGTGCGAAAAGTAAACGCAAATACTTAATAAAGCGATAATATGAACTCTTACCGTGAGGAGCCAAATATATTGAAATAACTGTGAGGTGGTAAATAGTGATGAAGATGGCGGATTGATCAGCCTGAGAGTTGATGTCTGTGAGGAGCCAAATGTATTGAAATAACTATGAGGTGGTAAATAGTGATGAAGATGGCGGATTGATCAGCCTGAGAGTTGATGTCAGATAATGAACAAACTGGAAATGTAGAGTTCCAGTATTCAAAATCTTTTTCAAGAAAACACTCCTGAAAACTAGTTTCAAAAGTCTTTTTAATCACTACAAAACAATGAGTAAAAAACTGAATGAAGTTTCAGAGTTCCTCCACGATAATAGCAGCCTCTTGTCTATATTTTGTCCGTCCTTTGAACAATTTTTATGCAGGTATTTATAGGAATCGGGTTCTCTTCGTGAAGGGTCAGGATTGATTTTGAGGAAGATGGAGGGTCAAGATTTCGAAGGACATGATCGGAGGTTCAGGAATTAAAGAGAATCAAAATGAATGGTTGAGATCACTCTTCATAATATTTGTCCTTTTCTTCTTTCCATCAAGCGGTCCCAAATTTCTTTGTCCGAACGATCGAGGGCTAAGAGTAAAAGATTTGGTATTGTCGTCTTCTCTCTTGATCTAAGGGTTCCGGGTTTGTCCTTATAAGTAGGATCAACGGTGGAGATTGGAATGTACAAGACTGTCATGACATACCCTAGCACCTGTCAGTATTGCGGGCGATTCTTAGGCGTGCGGTGGAGATCTAAATGCAACGCCTTAACTACCTCGGCTCGATTCTCGACGACGGTTATTGGAATTTGTCTTATTCTTTACGCCACCGATCCCTCCTCTTTCTCGATCTCTTTCACATGTTCTTTCCGACCTTTCATGCTGGTCTCTCCTTCCGATCTATTATTCCGATCTCTCCTTTTCTGCAGTCCGGTCCGTCAAAGCATTAATTGTCCTCGATTCCCGGCCCGCCGCTTTCTCGCTTAGCAATAAATGCTCATTTTCCTCTATATATACCGTCGACGAGACATTTTCTTCATCCGACTTTCCTCTCTTCCTTTCTTACTTACCTGTTCTAGCCGCTCGGTGGAAGTTCGCCATAATCGTGGCTTTGATCTTTTCCGATGGACTCTTTACTCACCGATCGAAAATTTATGATCCGGTGATCGCATGACCTTAACTTACGATGGTGAGAGAACCGGATTTGACCGACCAGTATTGCGGACCTCGGTGTACCGATCTCGAGTCGCTTAACCGAGTTCATTCGGCTTCACCGCATTGGGTGTTCCGGCGTCTTTCCTCCACATTGGGTGTTCCGACAAGTCGGTTTCGAGTGGTAACATCGGTGACGATGTCTCTCATCTTCATGGGAGTCATAATCACCCCATCTGAGCTGTACATCTATCCGATGTCAATAGCCGATCTCCTGGTCAAACACGTCTTCTGACTCAGCCACGAGACTAGGCTTTGACATAGGCTTTTTAGATAGGATGTTCCACCGGTCTCTAGAGATCACCCAAATGATGTAATCCTTCAATGTAATCAGATCTCTAGAGATCGCCCAAATGATGTAGTTAGACCTTTATTGTAGTCCGCTCCCTAGAGATCACAAAAATGATGTGATCCAATTTTAGTGTAATCCGATCCTAGAGATCGCCCAAATGATGTAATCTGATCTTTTGAAAATAAAGACTTTATTTTGCGGTTATCATCTTATTTTTGCATTGATTATTTTCCGATCTCTAATGTGGTTATCCGATCTGTTCCTTACGAATGACACTTAATCGATCCTTTATTCAAAATATTTAACTTATTATGCCGATCTCCAATTAACCGATCTCTCAACATTCGGATATTTGAGAGAAGTGTCGAAACCGCCGAGTCCCACCAATTGATGCGCCGCTTAGAACCTCGCGAGCATTAAATGCTCGGACTAGTATAAATAGGGGTGGGAGGGTTAGCCGCTTGTTCTCTCATTCCATTTTCAATCCTCGCTCACAACTTCAAGTTCTCTCGCTTTCTCAAGTTCTTCCGACGCGATCGGACTCGGTAAGGGCTTTGATCCTCTTTAATTTAAATTCTTTGTTTCTTTTGAAAATGAGCGGTCAGAAGGTCGAGAACGGCGAGCCCTCCTTCTATTCAGTTCTCATGGTCTTCCGATGAAGAAGAGGTAGTCGGGCCAAGCACGCAACCTAAACCCCTAGGGTCTCTCGCCTGTGCCTGGGGCGGGTCATACCATCAAGGCTTGCACCTACTTCAAGGAGAGAGACCTTCCTATAGACGAGCTTCCGTCGGTTCTTCGAGAACCGATTTGCAATCTTTTGTTCAAGAATACAATATTTGTCCCGATTCATATGAGTGATCAAGTGCCATGGCGATCTTCGTGTCGATCATTCTTTTGAAGAGGATGACATGGTTATGGTGTACGAGGAACGCTTAAAGGCCGGTTTGAGGTTCCTCTAGACGATTTCTATAAGGAGGTCCTAAAACTTCACCGAGCATCCATTGTTCAAATTCACCCCAACTCGTGGCGGATCTTGGTAGCTTTCCGAGGTCTATGCCGAAATGAGGGAATCGGACCTACGGCTAAAGTGTTCGCCGAGCTGCATGCACTAACTCGCGAAAGGATGACAAACACTGGTTCTTTCAGCGAAGCCTCATTGCGGCTCTTTTCCGATCGCCTCATCCCTTAAGAATTGGAAGAACAGGTTCTTCATTCCGAGGAGTAAAGATCCGAGCCGCTTTGAGGACTTTCCTCTTAGTGGTGGTACCAGGGCCTCGCTCAAGCACATTACCCTGAGTCAAGAGGAAAGCATAATAGTGATGGAGCTGAAGAGTCAGGCCGCCACTCTAAAATATTCCTGTCCAAATGCGGTGACTGCCGAACTGCACCATTGGACCATGCAGCTAATCACCGGCCGAGATCGCGAACTTTCGCTCTCTGACCTTGGCATTGGTATTTTCTATATCTCAGTTCTCAGGACCTTAGCGATCTCACTAACCTCTTTTTTGTGCAGGTATGGCGGGCGGTGAGGGTTCTAAGAAGCGGAAGAAGGACAAAGAGATCTCCCGGAAGATAAAGGAGATGAAGCGTTCGGAACGACTTCAAACGCCCGGTCACGAACCTGGGGAGATACAGAGAGATCCGCCTCAACCTTTGGATTTGCCGACCGCTGAAGCTGTCCGATCACCTCCTAGATCGGAAGAGCAGCCTCCACCTCTCCCAATTGTTCCAAGTACAGAAAGGGGGCCTTCTCAATCTTCTGGGAGGACCTCTTCTCGTGGCGCTCAAAAGATAATGGAGTCTTTGAAGAATAACCTGATCAGACGGAGAACCCTGGTTTTGCCCAAGTCTTGGGGTCTTCCATCTTTCTTCGGGAGGATCGGGACAGGCTATCCTCGAGCAGCCTTGATGATATCTTGACTCACTCCATGAGTCTGAATGTGGAGTGTCTGGTGAATCAGACCATGGTTTGGGAAAAGATTCAGCGTCTGGGTAAGGAGGTCGGGAAGAAAAATCAGGAATTGGCTTCCCTCCGATCCCAACTCTCATCCGCTCGGGATTATATATCTCAAGTCGAGGGACGGGCGAAGTACCATGAAGACAAGCTGGCCGAAAAGTCTCGTGACCTGGCTGAAAGAGAACGGGCTCTCAGAGAAGTCCTGGCACTTAAGTCCTACGAAGCCGCTCAGGTCGCTCAACTTATAGAGGAGCTTAACGCGAAGGATAAGGAGCTTACAGAGAAAGACAAAGAGCTTAAGGAAAAAGATGAAGAGATGGTGTCAGGAATAGCCGGAGCCTATGTGAATGCTCGTAAGGATCTCTTGGCCGAACTCCAAAAGCGCTACCCTGAAGAGGACTTCTCCTGGATGGATGACTGGCTCCAGGGCGGCAGCGAAGATAGTGAGGAGGAAGCCGAAGGTGAGGGAGAGAGGGAGAGTGATCCAAATGTAGATCAGGTGGGGTGATCCCCACGAATAACTGTCTGATTATGACATGAAATGGAATGCCTCTTTGTTCAATGAATGATTGTGATCGAAAAATTTTAAACCATTGTTTGTCTGAGTATTTGATTGTATGAGCACAGCAAGACAAAAACTAAATGTGATTATTAATCTAAGTATGAGAGATCGGAAAGCACTTTAAGCATGAGATCGGTAGGGAAGAAATGCTGAACGGAACTTGATTGAAAATTTAACTCGAACACTTAAGATCTGAATCCTCACTAAATCGAACCAAAACTTTAGCTCTTAAACTTTTGGAAAGGAGGTCGGTAATAAAACAGGTAGGAAAAGATCTATTGCCAGTTCATTTTATCAATAGAGATCAGGAATATACTCGACAGGTCCGGAAATTCGACAGCGGGTTTGAGAGTTTGGTAAATGTTTTGAGAGATCGGCGGAGCTTTGACGAATGTAAGGACTTAGCGTTGATTCACTTCCTTTTAAGGAGAGATCGGAATAATGACTACCTATCAAGGAAGGATCGGAAATGTAATTAACTGTCCAGAGGAGACTTAGTACCAGAGATCGGCTTCAAAGTTTTATTGATTTTGGGGATCGGCCAAAATATAGTGTCGACAGCTGCCCCTCTTTACATAATTTCTATTGAAGGAAAATTTCCGTATAGGAATTATGTAAAGATTCGAACTCATATTTTGGGCGATTAGGTGTACCTAAGTTAACGACCTAGAAATTGTAGCGGAAGTTAGAATACTTAGAAAATTAAAATCAACTTGGATCAAGAAACCAGAGGTTGATAGCAGGAAAATTAAATTGCGGAAAAATAAAATTGCAAGAATTTAAAATCAACTTAGATCGAGGAACCAGAGGTTGATAGCAGAAATTTAAATTGCAGGAAATTAAAATCAACTTAGATCAAGGAACCAGAGGTTGATGACATAAAATGTAAATTGCATAAAATTAAAATCAACTTAGATCAAGGAACCAGAGGTTGATAGCAGAAATTTAAATTGCAGGAAATTAAAATCAACTTAGATCAAGGAACCAGAGGTTGATGACATAAAATGTAAATTGCATAAAATTTAAAATCAACTTAGATCAAGGAATCAGAGGTTGATAGCAGAAATTTAAATTGCAGGAAATTAAAATCAACTTAGATTAAGGAACCAGAGGTTGATGGTGGAAATGTAAATTGCAAGAAATTAAAATCAACTTAGATCAAGAAACCAGAGGTTGATGACATAAAATGTAAATTGCATAAAATTAAAATCAACTTAGATCAAGGAACCAGAGGTTGATAACAGGAAATGTAAATTGCATGAAATTAAAATCAACTTAGATCAAGGAACCAGAGGTTGATGACAGGAAATGTGAATTGCATGAAATTAAAATCAACTTAGATCAAGGAACCAGAGGTTGATGACATAAAATGTAAATTGCATAAAATTAAAATCAACTTAGATCAAGGAACCAGAGGTTGATGACAGGAAATGTAAATTGCATGAAATTAAAATCAACTTAGATCAAGGAACCAGAGGTTGATGGTGGAAATGTAAATTGCAAGAAATTAAAATCAACTTAGATCAAGGAACCAGAGGTTGATGGTGGAAATTTAAATTGCAGGAAATTAAAATCAACTTAGATCAAGGAACCAGAGGTTGATGGCAGAAATTTAAATTGCAGGAAATTAAAATCAACTTAGATCAAGGAACCAGAGGTTGATAGCAGAAATTTAAATTGCAGGGAATTAAAATCAACTTAGATCAAGGAACCAGAGGTTGATGGTGGAAATGTAAATTGCAAGAAATTAAAATCAACTTAGATCAAGGAACCAGAGGTTGATGGTGGAAATTTAAATTGCAGGAAATTAAAATCAACTTAGATCAAGGAACCAGAGGTTGATAGCAGAAATTTAAATTGCAGGAAATTAAAATCAACTTAGATCAAGGAACCAGAGGTTGATGGTGGAAATGTAAATTGCAAGAAATTAAAATCAACTTACAAAGCAAACCTAATCTCGACACAAGAAGTTCTTCCCCGATGAAGTGTACTTAACAGGATCCCGAAAACCGATGATTAATGGAGGACGAGTTACAAGACTTGGCCTACGACCTCATTTCTTCGGATGCCCCTTTTCTGTTCTTGACTTTCCTCAAAAAGCGCCCTTGCGGGTTTCCATTTTCCTTTTGCCCTTTCGACTCGATGCGCCCTTTCGGGTTTGCCCCCCTTGTTTTTTTTTTTTTTTTTTTTTTTTTTGATAGCTCACTTTTTGGGATGCCCTTCGGGTTTCATCCTTCACTCATTTTGCGAAGCGCCCTCTCGGGTTTTCACCCTCTTTCACACATTTTACTAGGAGCACCCTTTGGGTTTTCATTCCTACATTTTCTTCTTCTTCTTCTTCTTCTTCTTTTTTTTGTTCAAGTCCCAACTTCCCATATCAATAGGTTGTGTGTTCACTGCTTAGTCATTCCCTATAATTCTCAATGCAATGTATATAAAGTTACCTGTGTTTAAATTCTTAACTCATAATAAAGCATTCACAAGTTAACAGCATGTTCCAAGGTAAATGGGCTGATGGAATATGAGAAAAATATGGTTTTTAATAACAAAGAATAAGGATATGAATTTGGAAGAAAGAGAAATCTCACGAATTCCTTTATTAACTTTTCTAGACCCTTTATTGCCCCAAATACTAATAGTCTGAGAAGAATCCTTGTGCCATGGTCCCTTGCTACCTTTTGACTCCGCTTTACATTCTCAATAAGGCTTCATGTTGCTAGCGCATCCTTTGAGGTTTTCAATCCCGATAACTCACTTTTTCAGGATGCTCTCTCGAGTTTTCATCCTTCACTCATTTTGCAGAAGGCGCCCTCTCGGGTTTTCACCCTCTTTCCCTCATTTTACTAGGAGCGCCCTTACAAATTTTCACCTTTTTTTTTTTTTTTTTTTTTTTTAAAGTCCCACATTTTGTAGTATTTTCCTTCGATATAAGATCTCTTGGTTGGAGCTCCCGAGATTGTTCATTCTTATTCAAGCACCCTGGCCTTTCTTCTTTGGTATAACCGTCCATGGTAGATTTCGAATCTTGTTTTGACCTATTCGATTTCATCTAGCTCTGTTCTCCATTAAGATTCACAGAGAAGGAATTTCCATCTTTATTGGCAAAACTGCTTCCATGCCATATACTAACGAATATGGAGTTGCTTTAATCAATCATCTTTTCGATCATTCATTTGAGATTCTTGTTTACAGTTTCCATGGCGTTGTTCATTTGGGGCCGATAAGGTGATGAATTAAGATGAATCACCCCGGAGGCTTCCGATGACATCGATGCCCCGCATTGCAATCGATCATGGACGCTTTTTCCACCAACATATGTACAAAGACTTGTGACATTTTCAAACATACTCGATACAGTTTTTCTTAGCCATCGTGTTCGTTAGCTTGCCTTGCATAGTTTCCCTTCATCAGAATCACTAGTATTCAGGGCAATTATTGGTCCTTCAAAGTTAACTTCATGAATATCATAGTTGATTGAATCATTATGTATTGGTTGGAAATGGGGCGGTTACAAGAGGAGAATTATGTGGTTTTATTAGGCAAAGAAAAGGCTAAACAAAAGAAGTAATCGGATATGAAAGTTTGGAAAAATGCGCGATTAACTCACTAATACTTAATCATGAGAGAAGGTCCATTCACAATCCACTTAACACCATGGACAAAGTGGTCAAGTGTAGGTAACCAAATATTCATTACTCAGAGAAAAGTATAAGGATATCCTTTGCCCCCAAGTATCAAGCTCCCGATTTCTTTTATTTGCACAATCAGCATTTCGGTTCCAACGCATCTCCTATGCATTCTATTATGTGCACATTGCCTCTTTTACCGCTTCGTGGTTAGGCAATGGATTAATTTCAACATTAGGAATTGCACTTTCACTTTCCATCTCCAACCACCCATTTCGATAAGGGATCAGACCTTACCTTTGAAAGCTCCACAATTGTATGTTGAGTGACCAATTGCCCCCATAGTATTCACAATGAGCATTTGGATCACACCTCATTGGATATAGGGATTGTAAAAGGTCGAGTGGTATGGGGACTATCCGGTTTATGCTCAAAAGGTAACAATAAATCTCGCAAGGGCATAGGCAGTGGTGGGTCGGGATTGGGAAGTGGGTGATTTAGATTAACTAATTTGTTTGAGTCGGCAGACGTGAAGTGTAAGCAATTGTTTATGGGACCTATTGTGGTTGGGATAAGAAGAAATTTTGGTGGAAAATTTGCTACCATTAGGTTTTGGTAAGAAAATCGAGAACGGTATGTGTTTTGTGGGGTGGCATGGTTGATAGGCTTGTTACATCACATTGTGCACCTCCTTCCATTTTCTTCTCGTAATTTATCGTACTTTTCACCGAATTTTCTTACCACTTCCTGTAACCTCCCTAGTCTCAAATTTGCCCGAATTCTCTCCCCATGTATAATGTTAGCAAAGTTGTTGGAGGTGTTCCGATCATCAAATAGAAATAAGGAGCTTTCAAGGTCTCAATGAAGAGAGAGCAAAGCTCATTGTCAATAATCGAGGGTATATTTCACGCTTTCTCTCTCCATCTTTGGGCATATTCTTTGAAGCCTTCCTGTCTCTCTGCACTGTGTTCGAGGTCCCTTCTTGTGGGGCCACATCGCAGATTAAATTTGTACCGCTTAAAAAGGCCTCGCTAAATCCTTCCAGAGCGCACCGCCTCTGTCTAATTGAACACACCACCTCAGAGCTGCTCCAGAGAGGCTCTCGTGAAAGAAGTGGATTAACAGTCTGTCATCATCTGTCATAGAGGACATCTTGGCAATATAGGTGGCCAAATGAATTCGAGGGTCCGAATTCCAAGATACTTGTCAAAATCGGGGACCTTGAATTTGGGCGCACCACCACATCGGGAACCAATCTTAGTGATGCCACGTCAACTGAGCCATACATATTCAGGCCCTCTATAGCTCTCAATCTCTCTTCCAGAGCGGACAGCTTCTCATTTTCTCTCATCTTACTTTCTCCTCCTGTTGTGTGAGGTGCTCCCCCAACTGGGAAATGAGGGGCAGAATGAATTAGAGGGCTCGGGACCGAAAGGGATGGTTCAAAGATTCGGATGGCTGGATAATATGAGAAAGGAGGTTGATTAGTCATGACGACCGGATTGACAAAGGATCGTCGTCCGGATGGGGATTGAAAGGTAAAAGAAGTTGAAGCTTGGTGAGGATCATTTGTTGGAGGTGGTGGAGGAGGTAATAGTAGGTTAAGGTCTGAAGCTGGCTTATTTTGGGACATCTCCTTCATCAGCTTCATAAGTTCTGAAACCTGGTCTTTTAGTTCAGAAACTTGCCCCTGTAGGTTCTGTACTTGTTCCTGATCTTCCATGAGTTTTCGTGTTCGAGATCTTATTAAGTACACTCGCTGGGGTTGAATCGCGTGCTTGGTCAGACTTGCCTTGTTTGAAGTAATGTTTGATTTTCTGGGGGGAGTAAAAAGGAAAATTTTCAATGAATTTTGAATTAAAAATTAAAAGGGTCCTGGTGTGGACAAAGGATACGATGGCATCTGAGAGCCAAGACGAAATCGCAGAGGGATAATTGCATCCCTTTAACATGGCATCGTTCGATAGTCCGACGGTGAATGACTGGATTGAATGCGCATTTATGGTACTTGTCCATATGGCGCATTCAATTTTTTGCATAACCCTAGCGAGGGGGTTCCTACGGGAGTCATACTATTCATTCACAATTTTGCTAAACCATGGCCCGAACCGCCTCATAGGTTCAACAATGGTTTAGCATTCTGTTCTGGTCTAAAAAACTTCCTCTGCCGACTGACTCGAGGATGCCATGTTAAAAATGATGCTTATCCTTTTACAGACCTTATTTTGGTGATGCCTGTGGGAAAAATTCGTTAGCAAGATAAATTGGGGTAATTTTGAATCATACTGTTGACAAGGTGACACATACACATTTATCAAAGTAGGAAAATGTGTAGGTGTTTCAGTAGTATTCAAGATTACCCTTATAAAATGAACAAAAGGAAATCAAAGCAGAACAAGGTAAGAGTAAACATGTCCCTTTTTGTCCTATAATAGGGAGACTCCTGATACCGGATAAGCGCTACCTATTTGGGATAGTTCTATCTTATAAGGTAGCTTACTACGGCTTTCAGCTATCGTGATAGTTAAGCTCAGGATCTAATTTTCTAATAGCCACAGGTTCCCAAATTGCCCCTACTGTAAACAGTAGAGCCCCATTCTATCCCCATGATATTATCGGGAAAATTCCACGGATATCACGGTAAATAGAACGAGTTTCAATTTGAGCAGAAGCCTTCACGGATACTAACGGGGTAAAACCCACGGGTACCGCTACATGACCCCCTCATACTTTCCTAAAAGGGTAAGAAAGCCCGGGTTAGGACCATAGTGTGTGAGGACATTGTGTAAGTGTTCAGTGTGTGAAGGGACACCTTTACCTCTTCCCAATTCGGGGGATTTTATTTTTTCATTTTTCCCCTTTTTTGAAACGAAGAGCACTGTGAGGATAGGACAGGTAAAACAAACAAAATAGTTAGTAGCAATAATAATTAACGCATACAACATCGCCGAATGAGCCTATCTAACTATAATTTGATCGGGCAAAATTTGATCGGACAAAATTAAATCTACTTTTGGACCACTAGACTTGAGATACATCCCCAGCGGAGTCGCCAAGCTGTCGCAATGGATTTTGCGGTCGCCTGGACGATCGCTCACCGAAGTGGGAAAGAGTGAGGAGTCGCCACCTTAGTTTTGAGGAAAACTAAAGAAAACCATTTGAGAAAAAAAAATGATACCACTTCAAGGCAGAGATTCTAGGTTCGGGGTCCGTAAACGGGTGGGGAAGGTGTTAGGCACCCCACCTCGTCCCTTAATGAGGGTAGGTAGATTTAATTTTGCATCCTTTATAAATTAGTTAGAAGGGCTTGAACGGGAATGTTAGTCCTTTTGGTAAAAGGAATGTTTGATTTTTCACTGATTAGGATCACCCAGATACATAAGTAAATGAGACAGCCTTAGTGAATTACTTTTGTATGTTAATTTTACTTGAAAAGGAATGTTTTATTTAAAATTTAATTCAGAAGATCGGATAAGAACTCTCTTCCGAACCTCTTTTAGATATTCATTAAAATTTTGGTTGGGGATCGGATAAGGACTCTCTTCCGATCCCTAATAAATATTTATTAGAGATTTTAATTTGAGATCGGATAAGAACTCTCTTCCGACCTCTTTTAAGTATTTATTAAAATTTTAAGCTGAGACCGGATAAGAACTCTCCTCCGATCTCTATTAAGCATTTATTGAAATTTTAAGCTGAGACCGGATAAGAACTCTCCTCCGATCTCTTTTAAATATTTATTAAAAGTTTTGAATTGAGGTCGGATAAGAACTCTCCTCCAATCTCTATTAAGTATTTATTAGAACTTTAAGCTGAGACCGGATAAGAACTCTCCTCCGATCTCTTTCGGGTTAGCGGGAGCCTGGAAGGGGCTTTGCCGATCTCCCAAATTTCAATTTTAGCTACATGTCACAAGAACCTAAAACTAAGGTTTCTGGCATTCAAAATGCTGGAGATAAGGTTTCTTGATACCCTATGACTAAATGGGTAATACTAAACTTGATTTACCGACCTTCCATGTAGTCATTTCACGCATACCTATTAATGTCCGATCTGTTCTGTCTAGTTTATTTTGGTTTTATTCCTCTTCATGGTATCTTGCCGAATTCCCGTTCACGTCAGCCTAATAGTTTGGCTATTTTCCTGACGTGTTATTCAAGCTTTCTCTTTTAAAAGAGGCCCTTAAGTTGCAGATACCTATATTTTGCCTGACCACTTACACGCTACTAGGAGCTAAAAGCTCGTATTCAGAAATGACGAAAATTGATGAAATGATGGACCGATCACTAAAGAGAATTCGAGAGTAACGTTCTTTGAGATTTTTTTGCTTAGAATAAACTTAGAGAAAACCGCGTACGTAAAGAGAACAAAGAAAGTGCGAAAAGTAAACGCAAATACTTAATAAAACAGTAATATGAACTCTTACCTGTGAGGAGCCAAATATATTGAAATAACTGTGAGGTGGTAAATAGTGATGAAGATGGCGGATTGATCAGCCTGAGAGTTGATGTCTGTGAGGAGCCAAATGTATTGAAATAACTATGAGGTGGTAAATAGTGATGAAGATGGCGGATTGATCAGCCTGAGAGTTGATGTCAGATAATGAACAAACTGGAAATGTAGAGTTCCAGTATTCAAAATCTTTTTCAAGAAAACACTCCTGAAAACTAGTTTCAAAAGTCTTTTTAATCACTACAAAACAGCAGAGTAACAAACTGAATGAAGTTTCAGAGTTCCTCCACGATAATAGCAGCCTCTTGTCTATATTTTGTCCGTCCTTTGAACAATTTTTATGCAGGTATTTATAGGAATCGGGTTCTCTTCGTGAAGGGTCAGGATTGATTTTGAGGAAGATGGAGGGTCAAGATTTCGAAGGACATGATCGGAGGTTCAGGAATTAAAGAGAATCAAAATGAATGGTTGAGATCACTCTTCATAATATTTGTCCTTTTCTTCTTTCCATCCGACGGTCCCAAATTTCTTTGTCCAGAACGATCTGAGGGCTAAGAGTAAAAGACGCTGGTATTGTCGTCTTCTCTCTTGATCTAAGGGTTCCGGGTTTGTCCTTACAAGTAGGATCAACGGTGGAGATTGGAATGTACAAGACTGTCATGACATACCCTGGCACCTGTCAGTATTGCGGGCGATTCTTAGGCGTGCGGTGGAGATCTCGTCTGCAACGCCTTAACTACCTCGGCTCTGATTCTGACGACGGTTATTGGAATTTGTCTTATTCTTTCTGCCTACCGATCCCTCCTCTTTCTGATCTCTTTCACATGTTCTTTCCGACCTTTCATGCTGGTCTCCCTCCTTCCGATCTATTATTCCGATCTCTCCTTTTCTCTGGTCCGGTCTGGTCAAAGCATTAATTGTCCCTCGATTCCCGAAGCGTCCGCTTCGTTTTCTGCTTAGCAATAAATGCTCATTTTCCTCTATATATACCCCTGTCGACGGAGACATTTTCTTCATCTGACTTTCCTCTCTTCCTTTCTTACTTACCCTGTTCTAGCTGCTCCGGTGGAAGTTCTGGCCATAACTGTGGCTTTGATCTTTTTTCGATGGACTCCTTTACTCACCGATCAAAATTTATGATCCGGTGATCGCATGACCTTAACTTACGATGGTGAGAGAACTTGATTTGACCGATCTGTATTGAATACCTCAGTTGTACAGATCTCGAGTCGCTCAACTGAGTTCATTCGGCTTCTCACCGAATTGGGTGATCCGACAGAGTCTTTACTCCAAATTGGGTGTTCCGGCCAAAGTCGGTTTCGAGTGGTAACATCGGTGACGATGTCTCTCATCTTCATGGGAGTCATAATCACCCCATCTGAGCTGTACATCTATCCGATGTCAATAGCCGGTCCCCTGGTCAAACACGTCTTCTGACTCAGCCACGAGACTAGGCTTTGACATAGGCTTTTTAGATAGGATGTTCCACCGGTCTCTAGAGATCACCCAAATGATGTAATCCTTCAATGTAATCAGATCTCTAGAGATCGCCCAAATGATGTAGTTAGACCTTTATTGTAGTCCGCTCCCTAGAGATCACAAAAATGATGTGATCCAATTTTAGTGTAATCCGATCCCTAGAGATTGCCCAAATGATGTAATCCGATCTTTTGAAAATAAAGACTTTATTTTGTCGGTTATCATCTTATTTTTGCATTGATTATTTTCCGATCTCTAATGTGGTTATCCGATCTGGTTCCTTACCTGAATGACACTTAACTGATCCTTTATTCAAAATATTTAACTTATTATGCCGATCTCCAATTAACCGATCTCTGAACATTTGGATATTTGAGAGAAGTGTCGAGCAAATTGCCGAGTCCCAACAATCGATGCGCTGCCTAGTACCTCGCGAGCATTAAATGCTCGGACTAGTATAAATAGGGGTGGGAGGGTTAGCCAGTTGTTCTCTCATTCCATTTTCAATCCCCTGCTCACAACTTCGAAGTTCTCTCGCTTTCTCAAGTTCTTCCGATGCCGATCAGACTCCGGTAAGGGCTTTGATCCTCTTTTAATTTAAATTCTTTGTTTCTTTTGAAAATGAGCTGCAGAAGGTCGAGAACGGCGAGCCCTCCTTCCATTCAGTTCTCATGGTCTTCCGATGAAGAAGAGGTAGTCGGGCCAAGCACGCAACCTAAACCCCTAGGGTCTCTCGCCTGTGCCTGGGGCGGGTCATACCATCAAGGCTTGCACCTACTTCAAGGAGAGAGACCTTCCTATCGACGAGCTTGCTTGGTTCTTCGAGAATCCGACCGCAATCTTTTATTCAAGAATACAATATTTGTCCCGATTCATATGAGTGATCAAGTGCCATGGCGATCTTCGTGTCGATCATTCTTTTGAAGAGGATGACATGGTTATGGTGTACGAGGAACGCTTAAAGGCCGGTTTGAGGTTCCTCTAGACGATTTCTATAAGGAGGTCCTAAAACTTCACCGAGCATCCATTGTTCAAATTCACCCCAACTCGTGGCGGATCTTGGTAGCTTTCCGAGGTCTATGCCGAGCCGAGGGAATCAGACTCACGGCTAAAGTGTTCGCCGAGCTGCATGCACTAACTCGCGAAAGGATGACGAACATCGGTTCTTTCAGTGAAGCCTCATTGCGACTCTTTTCCGATCGCCTCATCCCTTAAGACTTGGAAGAACCCGTTCTTCATTCTGAGGAGCAAAGATCAGAGCAGCATTGAGGACTTTCCTCTTAGCCGGTGGTACCAGGGGCCCTCGCTCAAGCACATTACCCGAGTCAAGAGGAAAGCTTAATAGTGATGGAGTGAAGAGTCGTGCCGCCACTCTAAAATATTCTGTCCAAATGCGGATCGCCGAATCGCACCATTGGACCATGCAGCTAATCACCGGCCGAGATCGCGAACTTTCGCTCTCTGACCTTGGCATTGGTATTTTCTATATCTCAGTTCTCAGGACCTTAGCGATCTCACTAACCTCTTTTTTGTGTAGGTATGGCGGGCGGTGAGGGTTCTAAGAAGCGGAAGAAGGACAAAGAGATCTCCCGGAAGATAAAGGAGATGAAGCGTTCGGAACCACTTCAAACGCCCGGTCACGAACCTGGGGAGATACAGAGAGATCCGCCTCAACCTTTGGATTTGCCGACCGCTGAAGCTGTCCGATCACCTCCTAGATCGGAAGAGCAGCCTCCACCTCTCCCAATTGTTCCAAGTACAGAAAGGGGGCCTTCTCAATCTTCTGGGAGGACCTCCTCTCGTGGCGCCCAAAAGTTAATGGAGTCTTTGAAGAATAACCGGACTGTACGGGAGAACCCTGGTTTTGCCCAAGTCTTGGGGTCTTCCATCTTTCTTCGGGAGGATCGGGACAGGCTATCCTCGAGCAGCCTTGATGATATCTTGACTCACTCCATGAGTCTGAATGTGGAGTGTCTGGTGAATCAGACCATGGTTTGGGAAAAGATTCAGCGTCTGGGTAAGGAGGTCGGGAAGAAAAATCAGGAATTGGCTTCCCTCCGATCCCAACTCTCATCCGCCGGATTATATATCTCAAGTCGAGGGACGCGAAGTACCATGAAGACAAGCTGGCGAAAAGTCTCGTGACTGGCCGAAAGAGAACGGCTCGTGAGAAGTCCGTGCACTTCGTGCCAACGGCCGCTGTGTCGCTCAACTTATAGAGGAGCTTAACGCGAAGGATAAGGAGCTTACAGAGAAAGACAAAGAGCTTAAGGAAAAAGATGAAGAGATGGTGTCAGGAATAGCCGGAGCCTATGTGAATGCTCATAAGGATCTCTTGGCCGAACTCCAAAAGCGCTACCCTGAAGAGGACTTCTCTGGATGGATGACTGGGCTCCGAGGGCGACGGCGAAGATAGTGAGGAGGAAGCCAAGGTGAGGGAGAGAGGAGAGTGATCCAAATAGATCAGTGGGGGTGATCCTCACCGAATAACTTGTACAGATTATGACATGAAATGGAATGCCTCTTTGTTCAATGAATGATTGTGATCGGAAAATTTTAAACCATTGTTTGTCTGAGTATTTGATTGTATGAGCACAGCAAGACAAAAACTAAATGTGATTATTAATCTAAGTATGAGAGATCGGAAAGCACTTTAAGCATGAGATCGGTAGGGAAGAAATGCTGAACGGAACTTGATTGAAAATTTAACTCGAACACTTAAGATCTGAATCATCACTAAATCGAACCAAAACTTTAGCTCTTAAACTTTTGGAAAGGAGGTCGGTAATAAAACAGGTAGGAAAAGATCTGTTGCCAGTTCATTTTATCAACAGAGATCAGGACTATACTCGATGTGTCAGGAAATTCGACAATGGTTTGAGAGTTCGGTAAATGTTTTGAGAGATCGGCGGAGCTTTGACGAATGTAAGGACTTAGCGTTGATTCACTTCCTTTTAAGGAGAGATCGGAATAATGACTACCTATCAAGGAAGGATCGGAAATGTAATTAACTGTCCAGAGGAGACTTAGTACCAGAGATCGGCTTCAAAGTTTTATTGATTTTAGGGATCGGCCAAAATATAGTGTCGACATACACAGAAGAACCTATACAGATCCTAGCTCGGGAAGTGAAGGAACTGAGAAATAAACAAATTCCATTCGTGAAAGTACTTTAGAGGCACCACAATACTGAAGAGGCAACTTGGGAAAGTGAAGAGACAATGAGGCAACAGTTCCCTTAACTGTTTGCATCAGGTAAATTTCTAAGACGAAATTTTTATTAGAGGGGAAGAGTTGTAACATCCTCACTTTAGCTAGTCCATACAGTCTACTATTCCGGTGACCAGTGTCGGTCCGGACAGTTAGAATGTCCGGAAAAATATTTAAACTAAAGTGAGGAACCATAATTAACTTAAATATTAATAAGAAAAATTTTTTAAAAAAATTTTGAAATAAAATACAACCAAGTTAAATGAGCCGGTGCCCTAGCGATGGGTAACCTAGTGAGAAGTTGCGGTTCTCGCAACTATGAGCCCTAGACCCGGGGGAAAAATTATAAAATAATTATTGGGACTCCAGAGAAGGGTTATTGAGGTTCTTATGGCATTAGAATGCCAAGAAAATACTTAGAAAAATTTTTCAATTGGTACAGACAATTTTAGCCCGTTATGCCAAACGGAGGGCATTTTGGTCATTTCGTCTTTAGAGATAATTTTTAGCCAACTTGTCCAGTTAAATAAATAATTTATATAACATAAAATATGAACAAATGTTGATAAAAATTTAATTGCAATTAACTAGACAAGGAATGAAGAGAAAATGAAGGAAAATGGACTTATGACAACATAATGATGTCATTAAAGTTCTCCCACCCAATCCAAAGTTGACACATGGCATAACTTTATTTAAAAGAGTTAAAATGGGCTGGAAAATGAAATGAAATCAGAATCTCTCTTCTTCATTTCCTTCTTGCTATCACCCATACTCCCATAACTACCATTTTCAAGCTTTCAAAGCTTTATTTTCACTCACTTTTACCCAACTAAACCCTAACCTAGCAACATAAAAAGTTGTTCTTGCATCTTGGAGAGCCTTTTGGGAGCAAAAAAAAAAAAAAAAGGAAAGGAAGAACTTTAGCAAGTTGGAAAGCTCACTCCTTAGAGGTTAGTGACCTAACCTTGGTTTTTATTTTAAATACATGTTTAAGGACTATGTATGAGTAAGAATTACAAAGGAAAATTGCTATATACCACTTGCATTCCATCCCTTATTTTCGGCAGCCATGGTTGGGGTTTGATTGTGTTGAATTTAATGAAGTTAAAAGGTTGTTATGGCTACCCACAATATGTATCTACTAAGTGGATTGATGAAATGAAGTGAAAATGCATGCGTGGTAATGTTTGAGTTAGGGTTTGGGGTGGAGAAATGGGACTTTGACCATGTGATGATGAAAATAGGTTTTAATGGTCAATTAGTGACCATTTGGTTCTGTTTAAATAAAAAATGAAGTGTGTTGAGTAGCGGAGTTTGGGTTTGGTGTGGCTGCCCATTGTGACCTGCAGAATTGGACATGAGTCTAGCAGGTTTGGGCAGCCATAACTTGAATTGTAGAGGTTCAATTGGTGCAAGGCCAATTGGACATGAAACTAGACACATAATGGCACAACTTTGGTGAAGAAACTATGCCCATAAAACCAAATCCGAGCAACCTACAGTCTGCCTGGGCAAAATGACCAAATGAACAGTATTTGGTCATTTGGCCATAAATCAGTGTAGAAAGATCCAATTAACCTGAAATTTTACCAGCAACAAGCTGAGATATAGACCAACAACTTTCATGAAGAAACTAACCCAAATTATGACCAGAACATATTCAACAAGTGAGTTGCAGTCACTATTTATTACACTGTAGATATGGTCAGTCCAGAAATTCTAGACAAAATTTCAATCCGGCCAATTGTGGTTTTTGGACCATAACTTGAGCTACAAAACTCCAAATAGAGTGATTCAAAAAAGGAAATGCAAATAGACAAAATAAGAAACAACTTTCGTGTTGATCAGTTTGACAAATTCCAACTACAAAATTGACCAATGGAACAGTAAAAACAAAGCATAAAAACTGAAAATTCTGCCCAACTAACATTAAGCTTAGAAATGGTATTGGCATACCAACAAATTTTGAATGCAAAATGTGGTATGTTGATGATATTGGAACTAATGTACCTATTGCCTATGCAAAAGTCAACATTTTTGTTGACCAATAAATGGAATAATAATACTAAAACTTAAATTTCTAAAATTGTGAAACTTAAAAGTGTAAAATGCCCTAGTATACCTAACAAGATTGGTTTGGATAGCTTGGCATACCAATAGGGTTCTGTTAGCAGCACTGGCATATGGCTTCATGCCATTCTGTGTTTCATGGCTTCCCATGCCATTCTGTGACATAATAGCCTTTGGCTATGTTATTTGAATTATTACACTTGGGTTTTAACCCCGATAATTATTACAACTTATTAGCTGTTCTGTTGCACACCGGGAGACACAATGTGACCGATGGTGTGATGGTCCGAGGTACTTAGTATCCAGTGCCAGTTTACCCATTTATCTAGTCTAGTCGATTAGTATGGGTTACTCAGGCAATGATAATAAACCTTACCAAATTTTAATCAAATAAAAATGCAAATAATATCAGAAGTTAAGTCTACCAAAAATGTAAACACACATTCTGCATATTCGTTTTATTTTATTTTATTTTTATTTTATTTTATTTTATTTTATATTGTCACCACAAAGCAGAATTGCTTAGCACGTTGCTTTTACCACGCGCAGGTACTGAAGACCTAGCTGGGGAGCCCAGCAGACATCAGACAGGGTGAGCCTTCAAAGCTGCATCCGGGATCCAGAGTCACCTCACATCTACAGTGCATACAGTAGGACATAGGATTGTGGGAGCATTTTATATTTTGGCATTTTTGTATTAGTTTGGATTGTAACTATAAACTCTTGTAATTATGTATTAATATAAATATATGAAATTTCATGTTATTGAAATTTTCTGCATAATGTATGTTGATAAGTGAAATGTTGAGAAATATTTATGAATATGCTTCAAGTGATGAAGTGAACAGAAAATTTTTGAAAATAGCATTGTGATTTGAGATTGAGATTTTGAGATTGACTTGAAATGTCTATAATGGAGTTTATATTTGGAAATTACATTGGAAGTGTTTTTAAACAGGTTCAGAAGAACTGTTTTTCCAATTTACAGCCGGCACTCTGCCGGATTTTCTATAAAATTTGTGGAAAAATCCAGATTTATCAAAAATTGAAAATAAATAAATTAATTGGGATAAATTGTATTAGAAACATAAATTGGTGCTCCGGCACACTGAGTGGCATAACTTGCTCGGCTACACTATAGACGGGTAAAGGGTGTCACAAAACCAGCTTCTCAAGCCTTGCCAACCAATTAGAAATTAGGGATTTGCCTTTAGAGAGATTATAGATGTGTATAGGACACTAGAAACAATTTCTAGTGATTTTAATTCAAAGCAACTTGGATCATTCTCTTTGAATTGATGAGAGAATATGAAGAGAGGAGAAGAGCATAGAGGTAGTAGCACACTTGAGAGAAAATAAAAAGAGTGGTTGATTTTTTTTTTATTTTCTCATAACATCACATTATATTACTAGGTCATTACTCAAAACCCTTGCCACATGTCATCACATAATTTCTTCTTAATTTTAATTGACCTAATCACATTAGGCCAAGTGTCAAAGCTTCTTGACTTTTATCATTTTGCATGATTGGAAGACAAATGACAAACCATGATGCCATGTGTCACCATTTCATGGTGCCACATGTCACCCTGTGAAATGACCAAATTACCCTTGTGCTGTAATTTTAGGTTCTCAACCCAAAATAATTATTTCTCCTCTTCTAATCAATTTATATAAAATATAAATTAATTAATTAATCTCCATTAATTGATTTCTCACAATTAAATTCATATTTAAATACTTTAAATATAAATTTAACTTATAGTATACATCCAATAACCTAGATTTTGTTTCAAGCCATGCTAGGGACTTTGCAATCTAATTGCAAACCAAACCTATTTAATTAATCAATTAAACTCTTTAACTAATTAATTAAATCACATTTAACTTGGTAATTTCTTGCGTATGTGTGTGACTCACAAGGCTTATCACTAATTGACAATGAGATATAATATCAACTCTTAATATGATCAGAACTTTTTTGTTACCATGAATGATTTACTCTAAATCATTTTAGGCACCTCATAGACTATGGTTAACACCTAGCATAACATGCCATGGCCACCCAATTAGCAATAAGGAATACCGTAAATGAACTTATAATCATATGTTACCATGCACTAGAATCTCTCTGTTATAAAATCCCAATTCGAGTTGGAGTCATGATTTATGTCAAACCTCATTTGCTATGAATATTATGTTCTCTTTTAATTCAAATTCTTGATTAAAAAGATTTTCTCATCATAAACTCTTTTCTGATTAAATCTGACTGTCCTGGCCAGGAACTTGAAACATCAAGAGAAATTAAATGAACATAGGATTTTATCCCTATTTACTTAGGGTCACAGATTCCATCTTGATCAACACCTACCTCCATATATAACTAGTAGGAGCTAACAGATGCCCATATACCCATACACAGCACAAGTATGAAAGCAGTATCAAACTCAAACCACCTAGATATAAGATAACTGTGTTATCTCAGGTCTAAAGATTATATACACTGATATGATTTATGACAATGCATTGACAAGAGTAAACTCCATGTGCTTGCCATAAGTGTCACTGATTCGGCTTACTTATCATGCATAAGTGCCTATCATGTTTGTTATATGGCATGAGACTTACCATTCTATCTTATTTACATCTCATATAAATAACTTGTGAACAAACATGATTACAATCTTTCTGGATAAGTCATGTCCTTATTGTGAAGTATCCTTGATTGTGAACCAATTTATGATACTTTGTGCTAGAAATACTGTCACTCATATTCTTAACAACTTAAGAATAGAATTTTTAACAAAATATCAATGGACCTTTTATATTACACATAAATATATTATGTAAATGGAAAAGTGAAATTGCCTTTTATTAATAAAACATGTGCAAGATACATACTAAATGATATGCTCTAGGGCATACTACTAATAATCTCCTACTAGCACTAGAGCTATTCATTACAATACCTTAGACCCATCTTCTCAAGATGTCGGTCTAACTGAGCTTGTGACATAGGCTTAGTGAATGGATCAGCTGGATTTTCAGTTGATGCTATTTTTTGCATGGCTACATCGCCTCGCCCAACCATCTCTTTGATTATGTGGTTGCGCCTTTCTATGTGTTTGCATTTTTGGTGAGACTAGGATTCCTTAGCCTGTATGACTACTCCATTGTTGCCACAGTAGAGTGGAACTGTTGACTCAATGGAAGGCACTACTGCAAGTTTTATCACGAACTTCTTAATCCAAACAGCTTCTTTTGCAGCATCTGATGCAGTAATGTACTCGGCCTCTAGAGTGGAATCTGCAGTCGTACTTTGTTTGGAACTCTTCCAACTAACTGCACCTCCATTACAAATGAACACAAACCCAGAGGTAGACTTTCTATCATTGATATCTGATTGAAAATCAGAATAAGTATAACCATCCAATTGCAAGTCACCACCTTTATAAATTAAGAATAAATCCTTAGTTCTTCTCAAGTACTTAAGGATATTCTTGATAGCTATCTAGTCTTCCAAACCTGGATTAGATTGAAACCTGCTAGTCAAACTAACAACATGTGCAATATCCAGCCTAGTACACATCATTGCATACATCAAACTTCCAATAGCCGAAGTATATGGAATCCTGGCCATTTTATCTCTTTCTTTAGGTGTCTTTGGAGACATCTCTTTAGAAAGGTGGATACCATGTCTCATTGGTAACAATCCTCTCTTGGAATCAAGCATGTTAAACCTCTTTAACACCTTTTTCAAGTATAGACTTTGGGATAAACAGATTATTCTTTTTGCTCTATCTCTATAGATGCGAATCCCAGGAATATTGGTTACCTCCCCTAAGTCTTTCATGGAGAATGTATTTTGACAACCATACCTTTACAGCTATCAACATACCTATGTCATTACCCATCAATAAAATGTCATCCACTTATAAGACAAGGAAAGTGACAGCACTATCACTAACCTTCTTATATACACATGGCTCATCCTCAGTTTTTATAAAACCAAATGACTTAATGGCTTCATCAAAACGGATGTTCCAACTCCTCGAAGCTTGTTTCAACCCATAAATGGATCGCTTTAGCTTGCATTCCTTGGAACCATCTTGGGATTCAAAACCCCTAGGTTATTCCATGAAAATGTTTTCTTCAATATATCCATTGAGAAAAGCTATTTTGACATCCATCTGCCAAATCTCATAATCATAGTATGCAGCTATTGCTAATAGAATCCTAATTGATTTAAGCATGGCAACAGGAGAGAAAGTCTCCTCATAGTCGATTCCTTGCCTTTGGTGAAACCCTTTCGCTACAAGCCTTGCTTTATAGGTCTCTACCTTTCCATCAGAACCAATATTGAAAACCCATTTATTCCTTATAAGTACAATACCTTCAGGTGGGTCAACAAGATCCCAAACTTGATTCTTGTACATGGAATCAATTTCAGATTTCATAGCAATAATCCATTTTGAAGAGTCTATATCTGATATAGCTTTTTCATAAGTAAGTGGATCATCTCCATGATCTACTTCTACATGAGTAAACAACTCTTGTTCATCTTTATGAAGAAAATCATATCTCACTGGTGAGTGAGATATCCTGGTTGATCTGCGAGGAATAGTTGTAGATGCTTCATCAATAGGTGTAGGTTGACTAGATGGATCTATATCCATCTGATCTGTTGGTTAGTTAGAATTCTCCAATTCTAACTCTATTTGCCTTCCTTTGTCTCCTTCTTGAACAAACTGTTGTTCAAGAAATGTGGCATCTCTACCTACCACTGTAACACCCCTATTTGTATAGCCTGGTATATTTTACTATTCCGGTGACCGGTATCGGTCCGAACAATTAAGAAGATTAGAACCACACTTAAGACAACTAGATAAGCTATAAATACAAATAATTAGTAATTTCCAATTAGTTAAGTTTAAATAAGAAAAACATAACATAAGAAGTTAAACGAGCCGAGAGTCACAGCGATGGGTGACCTTATCGGGAATGACTGCGAAGCCATTTTAAACTCAAATTTCAAACCGTAAAATGTGACGCTGCGGTCCTTAGGACCATTACGAACACAGTGGAAAAAAAATCACGAAAAAGAACTGTTAAGCCAGTCAAATAATTAGGTCAGGGAGCTAAAAGAAATACTGAATTATTTGTAGATCGGGATGAACCGATGAGAGGCAATTTGGTCAATTGACCCCGAGAGCTGACTCCTGACCTAACTGTTAAATAAAATCGGAGAAAAGAAAATTTCAAAATCGAGAATTAAATTGAAGAACTAATAGAAAAAAAAAAGAAAATGAAAAAGTAAAAAGGTGATGACATCATGCATGACATCATGCATGATGCCATAAAAGTCATAATTAATATAATTAATTAAATGGATTTATGGGTCTTCCTAAGACATAAAAAGATAAAAGAAAAGAAAAAAAAATTAATTAGTCTTCTTCCTTATCCCATCCAAGCCGCCACACTCTCTCCCTCTTATCTCTATGGAAATTCCTCCATTAAAGTTTGTCTTCAAGCTTTGAAACCCTTACCAAATCCCAACTTCTCCCATAATTATTCCATAAAACCTTATTTCCTTCCCTTAAGAAAGAAATTTAGCAAGAAAGAAAGAAGAGAAGAGGAGAAAAATTGAAGATTGAAATCTACAAATTAAGGTAAGTGCAATTTCAAGTTTAGACTCTTATTGAATTCATGAATTTAAGTTTGTGTGTGATGAAATTGCCTTAGAAATAAAGGAAATCATGCTTAAATGAGGGAAGAGAGAATGTGGCAGCCATGGAACCTTAAGGTTTGGATGATATTTAGTTAGGTTAAACATGAAATCTTAGTGAATAGATGTTATATATGTGAATTGTATATTTAGATTACATGAATTGTGAAGATTGGACAAACTTTGGGTTTTGGACATTAGGGTTTAGAGACCAAAAATGTGAAAAGCTTGTAAATGGTGTCTTTGACCTAATGTGAAGTGAGAAATGGTCATTTGTGACCTAATTAAGTGTGTTAGAAGTGTTGGAATTAAAGTCAAATTTGGAGGGAGTGCGGTCATGCTGCTGCAGCATGACCAAGTCAACTTTGAGGGACCAAAAATGAAATTTTACAAGTCCAATTGGTATGAGACGAATTCGGAATGAAAATATGCACTAAATGACACAATTTTCATTTAGGAAGCATGCCCAAAAAGTGACTAAAACCTAGTGAACAAATTGACCAAAGTTGGAAAATTGCAAGCTGCCCTGTAGAAACTGACCAAATGAATAGTATTTGTTCATTTGGTCATAACTCGAGCTAGGTAGGTCAAAATAACCTGAAAGTTTACCAGTGGTTAGATAAGATATAGACCTAAAACTTTCATGAAGAACACAAACCCAAAATGCCATTAACCCAATCAAATTACTGAGCAAAGTTGATTGACTGAACCTGCAGAACTGCAGATTTACCATATGAATAGTAAAGTTTCAATGACTATAACTCACTCTAGAAAACTCCGATTTAGGTGATTCTTGAACCGATGGAAACCTAAGACATAGTAGAACATTTCATATGAAGAAAATTATACCAAATTATGGACTTAACTTGATCAAACTACTAAACAAAGTTGGATCAATAAATCTGTAGAACTAAATTCTGCAGCATGAATAGTAATCGTAATTTGGATATAACTTAAGCTACAAAACTCCAATTGGAGTGATTCAAAAAGAAGAATAAACTTAAGACAATAGGGAACATTTTCTATGAAGGAAGTTTTATCAAATTCCAACAGAAAGGTGACCAATGGAACAGTGCAACTGAGATACCAAAAACTGAAAATTGACCATTTTGCCTAAAAGACTTAAGTGTTCAGAAAATGACCAAAACCAACAAGTTTGGTGACCAAAATGTGTATGTGGGTGAAGTTGGAATTCCCATACCTATTAAACCTTAGAAAGTCAATAATTTGACTTGAATAGTGTAGTGAATAGTAACCCAAAACACAAAAATTTCAAGAACATCGAGTATAGCACATTAGAGCTAGCTAAAAGTGAAGTTAAATTTATTTTTGGATTTATGCTAAGTTATGGTACTGAAACACTGTGAAACTGTGTTTTTCAGCTGAAAAAGACTTGGAAGGTCTGAGAGACTGAGTCAAGGCCTAGAGACGACTCACGCCAAGTTTGTCCACAACAAACCTTATTTGAGCCTTTTGTCATTGAAAAATTGATTTAGTGTGATTTATAAAAATTTGAAGTTAATTATGAATTGTATTTCCATCTTGTGAATGAAATTATGACTTTGGAAATTTATTGGATTTCTCACGAATCATTTGAATAAAATGTTTGAAATTGATTTTTGATTCACACTTAGCATGACAGTATCTTATTATTCCTCCTCCATTTATGGGGTGAGATCGGTTATCTTTTCTCCCTCTCTGGTTTACCAATTGAGGTTGTAGATTGGATAAGTACTCATTAGCTAGCGAGCCACCTCCCTCATTGATTTCGATTAGTGGAGTTGTAGATTGCTTTATCGTGGTGTACAACGCGGCATTGATCGAAAATTTTGTGCCATGGCTTAAGTTGTGTATGAATTGGCAACACTGTGTTCTTAAATTATTTGATTAAATTGTGTTATTATGAGTTTTGATAATTTGTGAAATGTGATTGAGAAATATTTAAATTGTGTTTTGGCAATGAATGATTAATGTATTGTATTTAAAATTTTTATTATGTACCACTGAGTATTTTTATACTCAGCGATAGCTTGTTTTGCTGTCGCAGATAAGAGCAAGTAGAAGGCAGCAGAGTGAGCTGCTATCAATATTGAAGATTCCATTAATCTTTTTGTACGGGTATTATTTTATACCCTTGTAGTTATTTTGATGTAAATATTGTGATGTTGTATATATCAATGTAAAGTGAGCAGTTGTATAAGAAATTGTAATAATTTTATTTTTGGATTGTATATCTGTAAATTTAATTTGTGCATACAATATTGATGGAATGATATGAAATAGTTTGTTTTGAGAAATTTTGAGATGACAAATTTTGGATTAAACTATGGAATTGATTTGAGATATGTTGACTTGAGAATATTTGGAGGTTGGGAGTTATGAAAAATTTATTAGAAGTGCTTTTTACAGGTTTTTGAAGAACTATTTTCTCAAAATACAGATGGCACTCTGCCGAAATTTTTATAAAATTTGCGGAAAAATAAAAATGGAAAAAAATTTGTTACTAGTTTTTAAGCTTTGAATAAATGATTTTAATTCATACCAAAATGCTCACCACTTCCAAAATGTAAGAAAATAGTTTTAAGATCCCGTAGGTGAAGTTCGGTAGTTCATTAAGTATTCTATGGGATCATGTTATGCCTTACAGAGGGGTAAGGTGTGACATGTTTTAGTGGCATCAGAGCATGGTTTTGCAATAAATTTTGACTATGTGTGTGAATATTTCTTTGAGAAGTACAACTGCTTAAGTGTCTTTAATTGATACATATGACATATTTATATCATGAATATGCACTAACGGAGGTTAACCTCCTTGTGTTTGATCTCAGGAAGTAGAAAATTTGGGAAAACGGAATGGAAGAAGGAGATCATTCCGTAGAACAATCTGTTAAGGCTGAGGTTCAAGGGGAAGCCCTAGCACTCTAGAACGTGAGTGGGTCAGCTATTCCAGCTCCTACTCTAGCACTGCAGTTTCCTGCTCAGCTTGCACAGCAGATGGCTGCGTTTTTCCAGCAAATGGCGGGAAATGTGCCACCCCAAGCTCAGATGCAAGTACCTGTAGCACAACCATAACCCTCAGCACGGCAATATGAAAAATTGATGAAATTTGGGGCCACCGAGTTTAAAAGCACTGTGGATCCACTGGAGGCAGAACAGTGGTTGGAAAGAATGGAACGAGTTTTCAGAAAGTTGCAGTGTACCGAAGAATTAAAATTTGAATATTCAATATCTCTTCTACAAGGGGATGCATATGAATAGTGGAAGACCATCTCCCACAGCCTGGTTGAGCCACCTGTGCTAACATGGACAGACTTCCTGAGGGAATTCAGGCAGAAATGGGTTCCTGATGCGTATGTAGCTATGAAGTTACAAGAATTCTTGAGTTTGAAACAAGGGGACAAAACCATAGCAGAATATGAGAGAGACTTCTCTCGACTGAGCCACAACGCTGGAAGTTTAGTCTCCACCCCCCCAGTGATAGATGTAAGAGGTTTGAGTATGGGTTAAGGCCGAATCTAAGAATTCAAGTTATGGGTTTCTGACATCAGAATTTTGCTGAGTTGATCTCACAGGCCCTGGAACTGGAAAGGATAGAATCAAAAGGGGCAGTGAAGAAAGGTACACAAGAGAAAGAGAAGACTGAAAAGACTACTGGATAAGCACCTGGGAGTCGTTTCGAGAAGAGGAAACAGTTTGGGGGATCTAGCTCTCGTAGTTTTGGCAGAGGCACATTCTCTTGCCAAAGACCACCCCGGTCTGGTCAGCAGACCCAGTAAGCACCCCGAGGAGCTCTATCAGTACGGCAGTGTGAAACTTGTGGTAGAACTCTCGGTGGGGTTTGTTTCAAGGCCACTGGTGCATGTTTTAACTATGGAGGGAGCGGACATTTCGCTAAGGATTATACTAGTCCATGCCGGTCTAGACCTTCTGCTACATCTGAAGGATCAGCCTAAGTCTCTGCACCTAGAGGGTCACAGTCAGCTGGTAGAGGTAGAGTTAGAGGTAGGGGTCCTGGTAACACTCCTGGAAGTCAAAGCACTATTAACCAGCCAGTGTCCAGTGGCGCACCAATCAGAGTGTATACCATGCGTCAGAGGGAGGAGGCTGAAACATCAGACGTAGTAGCTGGTATTTTTTCCATCCTCGACCAAGATGTACATGTGTTATTTGATCCTTGCTCCACACATTTGTATGTTAGTGCTAGTGTGATGTGTTCTACTACTATACAGTGTGTACCAATGGATTATGATGTGCTAGTAACTAGTCAATTAGGACAGGAGGTCAGGGTAAATAAATTATATAGGGATTGTCCATTTGTGATCCAAGGACACACTTTTTTGTCTAATTTGATTGAAATGCCCTTAAGAGATTATGACATTATCTTGGGCATGGATTGGTTAGCCAGGCATCATGCGATGATTGACTGTAGACTGAAGATAGTCACTTTTGGTCTCCCTCTGTACAGTGATGGGGTAATACACGGGGAGAGGCATTTACTGCCATCAAACATCATTTCGGTTGCACTAGCCAGAAGAATGATCAGAAAGGGGTGTGAAGCATACTTGGCACATGTGATAGACACCCAAGTGGGGAGTCCAGCACTAAGGGACATCCCTATAGTATGTGACTTTTCGGATGTGTTTCTTGATGAATTGCCAGGATTACCTCCAGAAAGAGAGGTGCAGTTTGAGATTGATGTTATGCCTGGTGTGAACCCAATCTCCATAACACCATATAGAATGGCACCTGCAAAGTTAAAAGAATTAAAAGTGCAGTTGCAAGAATTGCTTGACAAGGGCTTTATCTGGCCTAGTGTGTCACCTTGGGGAGCGCCAGTGTTGTTTGTTGAGAAGAAGGATGGCACTCTCCGGTTATGCATTGACTATCGGCAGTTGAATAAGGTGAAAATAAAGAACAGATACCCATTGCCAAGCATTGATGACTTGTTTGATCAGTTGAGAGGTGTAGCTGTGTTCTCCAAAATTGACCTAAGATCAGGTTATTATCAGCTGAAAGTACAAGAGCAGAGTATTTCTAAAACTGCCTTTAGAACTCGCTATGGCCATTATGAGTTCTTTGTCATGCCATTTGGGTTAACTAATGCTTCGGCTGCTTTTATGGATCTGATGAACACTATCTTCAGACCATACCTCGACTAGTTTGTTGTGGTATTTATTGATGATATATTGGTCTATTCGAGGAATGCAGAAGAGCATCATAGACATCGGCGGATTGTACTACAGATTTTGAGGGAGAAACAGCTATATGCTAAATTATCGAAGTGTGAATTTTGGCTGAAGGAAATATATTTCTTGGGGCATGTAGTATCATAAGAGGGCATCAAGGTAGATTCTAGCAAGATAGAAGCTGTCCTTAATTGGAAGCCACTCAGAAATATCACAGAGATTCATAGTTTTCTAGATTTAGCTTGATACTACCGTTGTTTTGTGAAGGGATTCTCCATGTTGGCATCCCCATTGACCAAGCTGCTTACAAAAGATGTGAAGTTTCAGTGGACGGATAAATGCTAATAGAGTTTTGATGAATTGAAGAGATGTTTGACTGAGGCTCCAGTCCTGACTTTACCTACACCGGGTAAAGAATATACAGTTTATAGTGATGCTTCTCACAATGGGTTAGGCTATGTATTGATGCAAGATCGAAATGTCATTGCCTATACATCACGCCAGCTAAAACTGCATGAGAGAAATTATCTAACACATGACTTGGAGCTTGCAGCTATTGTGTTTGCTCTTAATATCTGGAGACATTATTTGTATGGGGAAAAGTGCTACATCTACACAGATCATAAGAGTTTGAAGTATTTGGGAACCCAGAAAGAGTTGAATTTGAGGCAGAGGAGATGGTTAGAGTTGATAAAAGACTATGATTGTTCGATAGACTATTAGCCAGGAAAAGCGAATGTTATGGCTGATGCCTTAAGTCGCAAGACTATGGCAAGTCTACGGGTTACTCCTTTGTCGTTGGTGCATGAGTTAAGATCATTGCATGCCAGCTTAGAGATTAATGATGATGGGCAGACAGTAGTTGCATGACATGTATAGCCAGTGTTGATCGACCAGATTAGAATGGCTGCTCAGAACGATCAGAAATATCAGAAGCTGTTGGAAGAAGTCCGGCAGGGCAAGAAACCAGAATTCTCAATCAGAGATGATGGTCTATTACTACACCAGGGCAGAATATGTGTTCCTAATGATGTTGATTTGAGGCAGATCATTTTGAAAGTAGCACATGAGTCTCCTTTTGCCATGCACCCTGGTGGAACAAAAATGTATAGAGGGCTAAAGGAGCATTACTGGTGGATGGGTATGAAAAGAGATGTGGCAGAGTTTGTTTCCAAATGCTTAACTTGTCAGTAAGTAAAAGCAGAGCATCAAGTACCCACTGGGTTGTTACATCCACTACCAGTGCCAGAATGGAAATGGGAGAGAATAACTATGGATTTTGTGATGGGACTTTCGAGGACACAGAAGAGTCATGATGCAGTGTGGGTCATTATTGACAGACTAACCAAGTCTGCTCATTTTCTGCCAGTCCAAATGGACTACAGTTTAGACAGATTGGCCAGGTTGTACATCGATGAGATTGTGAGACTTCATGGAGTGCCAGTATCCATTGTGTCAGATAGAGATCCTAAGTTCACTTCTAGATTCTGGGGTAGTCTTCAGAGAGCCCTAGGAACTAGATTGAACTTCAGTACTGCATTCCACCCACATACTGATGGCCAATCTAAGAGGGTAATTCAGATCTTAGAGGATATGCTATGGGCTTGTGTGATTGAGTTTGAGGGTAGTTGGGATACACACTTGCCTTTGATTGAGTTTGCTTATAACAACAGCTACCAATCTAGCATTGGGATGCCTCCATATGAAGCTTTGTATGGCAGAAAATGTAGAACCCTGTTGTGTTGGGATGACGTGGGTGAAAGAAAGATGATTGGACCCGAAATTGTTCAGCAAATTGAAGAGAAAATCAGAGTGATCAGAGATCGACTTAAGACTGCATCAGACTATCAGAAGTCCTACATTAATTTGAAGAGAAGGGATATTGAGTATGCAGTGGGTGAGAAAGTTTTCCTTAAGGTTTCTCTTTGGAAGAGATTTAGAGATTCGGCAGAAAGGAGAAACTGAGTCCTCGTTTCATTGGGCCATATGAGGTTCTGGAAAGAGTGGGTCCTTTGGCATATCGGTTGGCATTACCTCCAGAGTTGGAGAAGATACATAACGTCTTCCATGTGTCTATGTTGAGGAGGTATCGATCAGACCCATCTCATGTACTACCAGTAGAAGAAATTGAAGTGAATCCAGACCTCACGTATGAAGAAGAACCCATAGAGATTCTAGCTTATAAGGTGAAGCAGCTACAGAACAAGCAGATACCATTGGTAAAAGTGCTGTGGAACCATCATTCAGGCCAGAAGGCTACTTGGGAATGAGAGGAGGGCATGAGGAGACAACACCCACAGCTGTTCAGAGATTAATACTAGATAAAATTTTGAAACGAAATTTATTTAAGGGGGGGAGAATTGTAACACCCCTATTTTATAGCCTGGTATATTTCATTGTTACGGTGACCGGTGTTGGTCCGGACAATTAAGGAGATTAGAACCACACTTAAGACAACTAGATAAACCATAAACACAAATAATTAGTGAAGGAACGGAAGCGTGAAAAACACAAGTTTATACCATTGAATTCAAAAATTTTCACCTAGGGTCACATGCATCATGTAAGATTTATTTTTATCTATTTGATTTCAATGATAAACAACATATTAAAACTCTTTTAATATGTTTTTGGATCTTTATTTGCCATTTAAGATTTTAAAATTAATCAGATTAATTTTAGAACCCTAGATTAAATCAAGAAAGATTACACTAACTTCTTGATGCACTGCAGCGTGTCTGCGCCTTTGAGATTCGTCTTCAGGACACCAGATGTTGTCCGTCTAGCTTGTCCACACCAAGAACACCTATGGCAGCCCTTGAACAGCTTCTAAAGCCTTTTCTATTAATTAGAAATTCAAGTTCTGCCTTTTAAGAGATTAGAGATGTAAACAGGACACTATAAACAATTTCTAGTGTTCTTAATTCGAGAGATTGATGGCTAATCTCTTTGAATTGATAAGAGATGAAGAAGAAGAGATAAAAACCCTCAAAGTGGCATGACAAAGGAGTGTGGCTGCTGGTTGTGTTTTATTTTCTCATAACAACACTTAAATAGCTAGGTTAACACATTAAACCCTTGCCACATGTCACCCTTTGATTAGCTCTAGGTTTAAGTGACCCAATCACATTGTGCCAACTGTCAAACCTATATTTAATCTTGATTTTAATCATCTTACATGATTAAAAACATTTGGCAAGCTTATGTGTAATCCCATGTGTCACCATCTCATGGTGCCACGTGTCACACTGCAAAAATGATCAAAATGCCCCTGTGTCTTAATTTTGAGTTCTTAACCCAAAATAATTATTTTCTTCTTCTAATTAATTTATATCAAATATAAATAAATTAATTAATCTCTATTAATTAATTTCTCATTAATTAAATTCATATTTAAACACTTTAAATATAAATTTAACTTATATTATACATCCAATAATCTAGATTTGGTTTCAAGTCATGCTAGGGACTTTGCAATCTAATTGCAAACCAAACCTATTTAATTAATCAATTAAACTCTTTAATTAATTAATTAAATCATATTTAAATAGGTGATAACTTGTGTATGTGTGTGACTTACTAGGCTCATCACTAATTGGCAATGAGACATGATATCAACTCTTAATATCATCAGAACTCTTTCTTACCATAAATGATTTCTCTAAATCATTTTATGAACCTCATAGACCATGGTTAACACCTAGCATAGCATGCCATGGCCACCCAATTAGTAATAAGGTTTACCTTAAATGAACCTATAATCATATGTTACCATGCACTAGAATCTCTACATAAAATCCCAACTCAAGCCGGAGTCATGGTTTATGTCAAACTCCATTTGCTATGAATATTATGTTCTCTTTTAATTCTAGTTCTTGATTAAAAGATTTTCTCATCGAAACTCTTTTACGAATAAATCTATCTGTCCTGGCTAGGAACTTGAAACATCAAGAACAATTAAATGAACATAGGATTTTATCTCTATTTACTTAGAGGAACAGATTCCATCTTGATCAACACCTACCTCCATATATAACTAGTAGGAGCCAACACATGCCCATATACCCATACACAGTACAAGTATGAAAGCAGTATCAAACTCAAACTACCTATATACAAGATAATCTGCTATCTCAGGTCTAAAGATTATATGCACTGATATGATTTATGACAAAACATTGATAAGAGTAAACTCCATGTGCTTGTCATAAGTGTCATTGGTTCGGCCTACTTATCATTTATAAGTGCCTATCATGTTTGTCATATGGCATGAGACTCACCATTCCATCTTATTTATATCTCATATAAATAACTTGGGAACAAACATGAATACAATCTTTCTGGATAAGTCATGTCCTTATTATGAAGTATCCTCGATTGTGAACCTATTTATGATACTTTGTGCTAGAAATATTGTCACTCATATTCTTAACAACTTAAGAATAATATTTCTAACAAAATATCAATGGACCTTTTCTATTACACATAAATATATTATGTAAACAGAAAAGTGGAAATGCCTTTTATTAATAAAAATATATACAAGATACATACTAAATGATATGCTCTAGGGCATACTACTAACAATCTCCCACTAGCACTAGAGCCATTCATTACAATACCTTAGACCCATCTTCTCAAGATGTCAGTCTAACTGAGCTTGTGACAAAGGCTTAGTGCATGGATCAGCTGAATTTTTCAGCTGATGTTATTTTTCTGCATGACTATATCGCCTTGCCCAACTATATCTCTGATAATGTGATAGTGCCTTTCTATGTGTTTGGATTTTGGGTGAGACCTTAGTTCCTTAGCTTGTATGACTGCTCCATTGTTGTCACAGTGTAGTGGAACTGCTGACTCAATGGAAGGAACTACTGTAAGTTCTGTCACGAACTTCTTTATCCAAACAGCTTCCTTTGCAAAGATCGAATGCAAAGAATATACTCACTTCGTAGTGGAATCTGCAATCGTGCTCGCTTTGGAACTCTTCCAACCGATCGCACCTCCATTACAAATGAACACATATCCAGAGGTAGACTTTCTATCATCGATATCCGATTGGAAATCGTAATCGTGATAACCATCCAATTGCAAGTCTCCACCTCCATAAATCAAGAATAAATCCTTAGTTCTTCTCAAGTACTTAAGGATATTCTTGACACTATCGATGTTCCAAACTGGATTAGATTGATACCGCTAGTCAAACTAACAAAGATATGCGATATCCGCCTAGTACACAACATTGCATACATTAAACTTCCAATAGCCGAAGCATATGGAATCCTGGCCATCTTATCTCTTTCTTCAGGTGTCTTTGGAGACATCTCTTTAGAAAGATGGATACCATGTCTCACTGGTAACAATCCTCTCTTGGAATCAAGCATGTTAAACCTCTTTAACACCTTTTCTAAGTATAGGCTTTGGGATAAACCAATTATTCTTTTCGCTCTATCTCTATAGATGCGAATCCCAAGAATATAGGTTGCCTCCCCTAAGTCTTTCATGGAGAATGTATTTGACAACCATACCTTTATAGTCGTCAACATACTTGTGTCATTACCCATCAACAGTATGTCATCCATATATAAGACAAGGAAAGTGATAGCACTGTCACTAACCTTCTTATATACACATGGCTCATCCTCATTTTTGATAAAACCAAAGGACTTAATGGCTTCATCAAAATGGATGTTCCAACTCCTCGAAGCTTGTTTCAACCCATAAATGGATTGCTTTAGTTTGCATACCTTGGAACCATCTTAGGATTCAAATCCCCTAGGTTGTTCCATGAAAATGTTTTCTTCAATGTATCCATTGAGAAAAGCTGTTTTGACATCCATCTGCCAAATCTCATAATCATAGTACGCAGCTATTGCTAATAAAATCCTAATTGATTTAAGCATTGCAACAGGCGAGAAAGTCTCCTCATAGTCGATTCCTTGCCTTTGGCGAAACCCTTTCGCTACTAGCCTTGCCTTATAGGTGTCTACCTTTCCATCAGAACCAATTTTCTTCTTGAAAACCCATTTGTTCCCTATAGGTATAATACCTTCAGGTGGGTCAACAAGATCCCAAACTTGATTCTTATACATGGAATCAATCTCGGATTTCATAGCATCAATCCAGTTTGAAGAGTCTATATCTGATATAGCTTCTTCATAGGTAAGTGGATCATCTCCATGATCTACTTCTTCATGAGTAGACAACTCTTGTTCTTCTTCATGAAGAAAACCATATCTCACTGGTGGGTGAGATACCCTAGTTGTTCTACGAGGAACAGCTGTAGATATTTCATCAACGGGTATTGGTTGACTAGATGGATCTATATCCATCTAATCTGTTGGTTGGTCAGAATTCTCCAATTCTAACTCTATTTGCCTTCCTTTGCCTCCTTCTTAAACAAACTGTTGTTCAAGAAATGTGGCATCTCTACTTATAACAACCTTTTGTGAAGTAGGCAAATAAAATAATATCCAAAACTATCTTTTGGATATCCAACAAATCGACCTTTTTCTGATCTGGTCTTCAAGTTATTAGTGTTCAGCTTTTTGATATAAGCTGGACAACCCCAAATCTTAACATGCTTAAGACTTGGTTTTCTTCCATGCCATATCTCATAAGGTGTGGAAGAAACTGATTTTGATGGAATCCTATTCAGAATATACAAAGCTGATTCTAATGCAAATCCCCAAAAGAAGATTGACATATCAGTATAGCTCATCATACTACGTACCATATCCAATAGGGTACGATTTCTCCTTTCAGATACACCATTCACCGTATGGCGTTCTGGAGGAGTCACCGAGAAACAATGCCATGCTCTCTCAAGTATTCATCAAATTCAGTACTCAAATATTCACCTCCACGATCTGATCGAAGAACTTTAATATTCTTTCCTGTTTGATTTTCTACTTCAGATTTAAATTCTTTGAACTTTTCAAAAGATTCATGTTTGTATTTCATCAAATACAAATACCCAAACCTTGACTTATCATCAGTAAAGGTAATAAAATAATGAAAACCCCTCTAGCCATTTCTTTAAATGGACCACATACATCACTATGTATTAGCTCCAAAATATTTTCAGCTCTTAGCCCTTGTCCAACAAAGGGTGATCTAGTCATTTTGCCCTGAAGCCAAGATTCACAAGTTGGAGTAGGCTCAGAGCCCAATGAGGATAGAATCCCCATTTTCTCCAGTTTTGTAATCCTATCTTCTGCAACATGACATAACCTTAAGTGCCAAATATATTTTGAACTTGAGTTGATTTTCACCATGGCATTGCATTCATTTAGATTGCTATACTCTGGCCAGTGGAAACACTTTCTTACTCGCAATGGAAACACTTTCCTGTTGGTAATGGAAACACTTTCCTGTTGGCAGTGGAGACACTTTCCTTTGCCCTTATCAGCTTTAGTCTTCCTTTTCTGTTTAGTTATTTTCTTGGAAGGACCAGGAATCTGAGGTTTCTTTTTCTTATTGCCCTTCTTCTTGTTGGACTTTCCAGCAGAAGAAGATGCAACCAAAGCTACCTCTTTTCCTTTATTGCCTGGCATATTCTTTTGGGCAATAACCAGCATGTTGAGTAATTCAGCTAAGGTGCATTCCTGTTTAGTCATATGGAAATTTGTCACAAAATTCCCAAAAGACTCAGGAAGGGACTGAAGGATCAAATCCATTTGTAGTTGGAAATCCATGTTGAAGTCAAGATGTTCCAACTGCTCAATCAGCCGAATCATCTTGTGGACATGATCCCCAACATTACGTCCCTCGGACATCATCATACGGAATAGCTGTCTAGATATCTCATACCTAGCATTCCTGATGTGCTCACCATACAACTCTTGTAGGTGAAGGAGGATCTCACTAGCACTCTGCATGTTCTCATGTTGCTTCTGTAACTCATTACTCATGGAAGCAAGCATGTAACACTTAGCTCTCATATCATGCTCCTTCCACTTGTCCAAAGTTTCATGTTCCTCTTGTGTGGCCTCTGGAGGTAAGGGACCAGGAACAGTTGAATCTAGTACATATCCTCTATGTTCTAGGTTCAGACAAGTTTCAAATTTCTTAGCCAATCGCATGATTAGGTCTGTCAACCTATTGTGATCAAGTATGCTTGCAAGGATATTGGATGGTGGTGGTTGTTTTGTGCTCATTTTTATCGTAAAATTAATCGCAGAAAATAACCAGATTAATTAGTAAATGTATCATGTAATTAACCAAAATGATTATGGTCTTTTAATCAAATTGGTCCTCCCACTAACTTAGCGAATCCTACACTTCCAAAGTAGAAAACGGAAATCCTAGTTGGATGGATTTCTAGTGGGTGATTGAATTCTTATAATTCTATTGATCATCCTCAAGTACATCCATTATTGGAATTACAATAAACTATAAGTGAGCAACTCTTTGCCCATCACATCTCATGTGAGGTTCAATCCTTTACCTAGCCCCTAATGCTCAAAATCTCAGGTACATCCAATATTGACTTATCTTGCATTAGTTAAGTTGATCCCATTGAGCCAGTAATTATGTAAATAATTTTAATGTCCTCAGGTACATCAAATATTGGACACCAAACCATTAACATATTTACAACATCTCATGCTTAACAATTATTCTTAAGAAAATCTCTTAAATTAATTGCATCTCATGCAACTATTTAAAATTTCTTAAAATAATTGCCCCAATGGAGGGCTTATGTTATAATTACTTTAATTATACCATTTCCAACTTAATCATTTGTTTGGAAGATTTTATAGCCATCCTAATTACTATTAAGGTCTCACTTTGCACATTATCCATTTAGCATGCATATATCATATAATTGCATACATTCCCATACATCTCATGCATTCATGGATAAGCAGCAAATATATGGTGATCATGGACTTTTTCTAAGGGATTCAATTCTGAGCCACCAAGAATTGAATCAGGGCATTCCTAGGTGCATTTCATTCATTCATTTTACAAGAGTTGCTAAAGGAGTACATAATCAACACTTGATCTTGAATTCCTCCCACTGGTCCCACCAATGCTCTTGACCTCCTTGAACTTCTTGCAATCCTATATTACAAAGTAATCCTTGGCATACCAAGACGAATTTACAAGAACTTAAATAAATGAAATTACAACCCAAAAATTATTACAAACTTAATAATACATGCCCAAAATAAATTAAAATAAATTAATTAATTTACAATCCCAAAGAAACATAAAAGAAATAAATCCAATCACATTGGTCTTTTATAGTCCATGATCATCCATCATGCATATCACTATTTAACAATTAAATAAAACATACATACTTAAATTAAATTGAATATCTCATGTTCAACTTAAAAATCCAGATTTGAATATGATTTAAATAAATTTAAAAATTCAGATTTGAATCTCATTCAAACAAATTTAAAAATTCAGATTTGAATCACATTCAAACAACTTCAAAAATTCAGATTTGAATCTCATTCAAACATTTTTTAAAAAATCAGATTTGAATCACATTCAAATATTTTTTAAAAAATCAGATCTGAATTTTATTGAATCAATTTTAAAAAATCAGATTTAAATATGATTCAAACAACTTTAAAAATTCAGATATGAATCACATTCAAACAACTTTTAAAATTCAGATTTGAATCATATTCAAACAATTTTTAAAATTCTGATTTGAATCATAATTTAATTGTGTGATTAAAACAACTAATTAAACACTTTAATTAGTCAAAGAATAGGCCTTAGATCATACAACAATTGCAGAATTAAAAGCCAAACCTTGAACCACCCATGGAACCATTGTTGCCGCCACCAATGGTGGCTTCACCATGTGTGCCGCCACACCTCTTGATCCAACCAGCAATGGATCAATCATCTCATGATAAAATCACACAATTAAATCATATAATAAACAATCTAAATGGCAAATAGTGGCTCTGATACCAATTGAAGGAACGGAAGCGTGAAAAACACAAGTTTATACCATTGAATTCAAAAATTTTCACCTAAGGTCACATGCATCATGCAAGATTTATTTTTATCTATTTGATTTCAATGATAAACAACATATTAAAACTCTTTTAATATGTTTTTGGATCTGTATTTGCCACTTAAGATTTTAAAATTAATCAGATTAATTTTAGAACCCTAGATTAAATCAAGAACGATTACACTAACCTCTTGATGCACTGCAGCGTGTCTGCGCCTTTGAGATTCATCTTCAGGATACCAGATGTTGTCCCTCTAGCTTGTCCACACCAAGAACACCTATGGCAGCCTTTGAATAGCTTCTAAAGCTTTTTCTATTAATTAGAAAATCACGTTCTGCCTTTTAAGAGATTAGAGATGTAAACAGGACACTAGAAACAATTTCTAGTGTTCTTAATTCAAGAGATTGATGGCTAATCTCTTTGAATTGATGAGAGATGAAGAAGAATAGCTGGAGAGGCTCAAAGTGGCATGACAAATGAGAGGAGAGGCTGCTGGTTATTTTTTTCATTTCATAACCACACTCAAATAGCTAGGTTAACACATTAAACCCTTGCCACATGTCACCCTTTGATTAGCTCTAGGTTTAAGTGACCCAATCAAATTGTGCCAAGTGTCAAACCTATATTTAATCTTGATCTTACTCATCTTACATGATTAAAAAAAAAAAACATTTGGCAAGCTTATGTGTTATGCCATGTGTCACCATCTCATGATGCCACGTGTCACACTGCAAAATGACCAAAATGCCCCTGTGTCTTAATTTTGAGTTCTCAACCCAAAATAATTATTTTTCTTCTTCTAATTAATTTATATCAAATATAAATTAATTAATTAATCTCTATTAATTAATTTCTCATTAATTAAATTCATATTTAAACACTTTAAATATAAATTTAACTTATATTATACATCCAATAATCTAGATTTAGTTTCAAGTCATGCTAGGGACTTTGCAATCTAATTGCAAACCAAATCTATTTAATTAATCAATTAAACTCTTTAATTAATTAATTAAATCATATTTAAATAGGTGATAACTTGTGTATGTGTGTGACTTACTAGGCTCATCACTAATTGGCAATGAGACATGATATCAACTCTTAATATCATCAGAACTCTTTCTTACCATAAATGATTTCTCTAAATCATTTTATGAACCTCATAGACCATGGTTAACACCTAGCATAGCATGCCATGGCCACCCAATTAGTAATAAGGTTTACCTTAAATGAACCTATAATCATATGTTACCATGCACTAGAATCTCTCTGTTACAAAATCCCAACTCAAGCTGGAGTCATGGTTTATGTCAAACTCCATTTGCTATGAATATTATGTTTTCTTTTAATTCCAGTTCTTGATTAAAAAGATTTTCTCATCAGAAACTCTTTTCTGAATAAATCTATCTGTCCTGGCCAGGAACTTGAAACATCAAGAACAATTAAATGAACATAGGATTTTATCTCTTTTTACTTAGAGGAACAGATTCCATCTTGATCAACACCTACCTCCTTATATAACTAGTAGGAGCCAACACATGCCCATATACCCATACACAGTACAAGTATGAAAGCAGTATCAAACTCAAACTACCTATATACAAGATAACTGTGCTATCTCAGGTCTAAAGATTATATGCACTGATATGATTTATGACAAAACATTGATAAGAGTAAACTCCATGTGCTTGTCATAAGCGTCACTGGTTCGGCCTACTTGTTATTTATAAGTGCCTATCATGTTTGTTATGTGGCATGAGACTCATCATTCCATCTTATTTATATCTCATATAAATAACTTGGGAACAAACATGAATACAATCTTTCTGGATAAGTCATGTCCTTATTATGAAGTATCCTCGATTGTGAACCTATTTATGATGCTTTGTGCTAGAAATATTGTCACTCATATTCTTAACAACTTAAGAATAATATTTCTAACAAAATATCAATGGACCTTTTCTATTACACATAAATATATTATGTAAACGGAAAAGTGGAAATGCCTTTTATTAATAAAAATATGTACAAGATACATACTAAATGATATGCTCTAGGGCATACTACTAACACATTATCCATTTAGCATGCATATATCATATAATTGCATACATTCCCATACATCTCATGCATTCATGGATACGCAGTAAACATGGTATGATCATGGACTTTCTAAGGGATTCAATTCTGAGCCACCAAGAATTGAATCAGGGCATTCCTAGGTGCATTTCATTCATTCATTTTACAAGAGTTGCTGAAGGAGTACATAATCAACACTTGATCTTCAATTCCTCCCACTGGTCCCACCAATGCTCTTGACCTCCTTGAACTTCTTGCAATCCAATATTACATAGTAATCCTTGGCATACCAAGGCTGTCACACCTTACCCCTCCGTAAGGCATAGCATGCTCCCGTAGAATACTTAATGAACTATCGAACTTCACCTACCGATAACTCATTAAGTACCCTACAAGGGATTTTAAAACAATTTTCTTACATTTTGGAAGTGGTGAGCATTTTGGTAAGAATTAAAAACTATTTATTCAAAGTTTAAATACTAGTAAAAATTTTTGTCCATTCAAATTTTGTCGCAAATTTTATAAAAATTTTGTGAGTTCCTCTGTATTTTGAGAAACCAGTTCTTCAAATACCTGTAAAAAGCACTTCCAAAACTATTTTACAACTCCCAACCTCCAATAATTCACAATTCAACTCAAGTCAATCCATTTCAAAACAGTTTCACAATCCAAGTCAAATTTGTCAACTCAGTAGGTTCAATAATTCCATTCACAAAACATAAGGCAGAAAATCCATATGTACAAATATTAAATTCTGTAAGAAAATCTAAAATAATTTTATTATAGTTTATTTACAATTGCTCAATTTACATTGACACTTATGACTTTACATTATTTACATCAAAATAACCATTATGGTATAAAATAATACCCGCAAAAAGGGATCAAAAGATCTTGTCAATTCATGACTCACTCTTTGCTTTCTCCTTGCTTTTATCTGCGATAAGAAATTAAACTATCATTGAGTATAAACATACTCGATGGTGCACAATAAAGATTTAAAATGTAATACATAAATCATTTATTGATGAAACATAATTTGAATACTTCACAATCACATTTCACAAATATCAAGCTCATAACAACTCATTTGTCAAATAATATATTAAACAACAGTTTAGTCAAACAATTGTATAAACACAGTGTTGCCAAAGTCGCACACAACTTAAGCCATGACACAAAATTTCCGATCAATGCCGTGTTGTACACCACGACAAAGCAATCTCAACCCCATTAATCGAAACCAATGAGGGAGGTGGCTAGCTAGCTAATGAGTACTCATCCGATCTACAACCTCAACTGGCAAGCCAGAGAGGGAGGAAAATAAACGATCTTAACCCCATAAATGGAGGAGGAATAATAAGTAACTGTCATGCTAAGTGTGAATCAAAAATTCATTTCAAACATTTCATTCAAATATTGCATACAAAAATCAATCCATTTCCAAAGTTACAATTTGATCGCAAGGTGGCAACACAAAAGTTCATAAATTCATAATGCGTAATAAATCAATTTTTCAAGGATAAAATGCTTAAATAGGGTTTATTGTGCACAAACCTCAAGCGAGTCGTCCCTTAGCCTCGACTGCTTCCTCGGTTCCTTCGATATTCTTTTCAACTGAAACACAAAATTTGACAATGTTTCAGTACTAGAACTTAACATAAATCCCAAAATGAATTTTAACTTCGCATTTACCTATTTCTAACGTGTTAAATTCGACGTTCTCGAAATTTTGTGTTTCGGGTTACTATTCATTGCACTATTTAAGTCAAATAATTGACTTTCTAAGGATTAATAGGTATGGGAACTCCAACTTCACCCACATACCACATTTTGGTCACCAAACTTGTTGGTTTTGGTCATTTGTTTAAAGCTTAGGTCATTTTGGCAAAATTGCCAATTTTCGGTTTTAGTTCTCCGAAGTTGCACTGTTCCATTGGTCAATCTACTGTTGGAATTTGACAAAACTTCCTTCATAGAAAATGTTCCTTATTGTCTTAAGTGTATTCTCATTTTTGGATCACCTCAATCGGAGTTTTGTAGCTCAAGTTATGGCCAAAATAAGTTTACTGTTCACGTGTACTGTTCATACTGAGATTTTGGTGCTGGCAGATTTTTGGTCCAACTTTGGTTAATAATTTGATCAAGTTAAGTTCATAATTTGGTCTCACTTTCTTCATATGAAATGTTTTACTATGTCTTACGTTTCCATCGGTTCAAGAATCGCCTAAATCCGAGTTTTCTAGAGGGAGTTATAGCTATCCAAACATTGCTGCTCAACTGAAAATCTGCAGAGTTGCAGTACAGTAATTTAATTTTGCTCAATGATTTTGAAAGGGTTAATGGCCTAATTTGGGTTGGTGTTCTTCATGAAAGTTTTAGGTCTATATCATATCTAATTGCTGGTAAAATTTCAGGTCAATTTGACCTACCTAGCTCGAGTTATGACCAAATGAACAGTTACTGTTCATTTGGTCAGTTTGGTGCAGGGCAGCCTGCTATCAACTCACTTTGGTCAATTGTTTCACCAACTTTTGGTCAGTTTTTGGTCATGGTTCCTTAATGAAAGTTGTGCTCTTTTATGTCTATTTTCATCTCCAATTGGTGGCATATCCATTAGGCTTGTAAAATTTGAGTTTTGGTCCTTCAAAGTAGGTTTGGTCATGCTGCCAGCAGCATGACCATTGACCTACGAATTTAGCTAAATTTTCCACCATTCCCACACAACTTATTTGGTCATAATTGACCATTAATTCATGTCACAATAGGTTAAACATGCCATTTATGCATTTCTTCAAATTTTAGTTCACTAACCCTAACATTCAAACCCTAATCTCACTAATTCATTATGTTTAACTACTTTCAAAGCCTTAAACCATAGTAACTCAACTACTTAAGGTTCATATACTCATACACACCTTTAAGTCCATCAAATTCATACACACACATCAAAACCCTAGCTGGATGAATTTGTCTTTAATCCTCCCACCATTAATTTCTTTTCATTTTAAGTATATTCCTAGGTTAATTAAGCTATAAACATAACTAAATCAACTAACAATTCAAGTTTAGTTTACTAACCTTGTGTGCAGAATTTCTTCTCCCTTTTCTTCAAATTTTTCTTCTTTCTTTTCTTTGAATCCTCTTTCCTAGTTGTCCAAACAACATCTAGTTATGGTAGGACAATTGGCCATGGTTGGATTTTGGTTCTTCAAGCTCAAAATGAGCTTTCATGGTGGTTTTGGTGTGGGAGAGAGAGAGTGACGTTTTTTGAAGAAGAAGATTTGTGTTTTAATTTTTTTCTTTTCTTTTCTTTATCTTATGGAAGACCACAATTCCCAATTTAATAATTCACTAAATTAATTTGTTTATGACATCATTCATGATGTCATCAACTTTGACTTTTCCATCTTCTTCATCTTTTTTTTATTTATTTTTTTTCTATTAGTTCTTTAATTTAATTCTCTATTCCGAAATTTTCTTTTCTTATATTTTATTTGTGATTAGGTCGAGTCACTCCGGGGTCAATTGACCAAATCGCCCTCACCGTTCATCCCGTTTGCAAATAATCCAATATTTCTTCCGCTCCTCGACCTAATTATTTGGGCTTAACAGTTCTTTTCATGATTTTCTCTTTTCCATTGTGTTCATAAGGGTCCTAAGGACCGCAGCGTCACTTTTACGGTCAAATTTGAGTTTAAAATGACTTAGCTGATCGTTCAGGAGGTCACTCATCTTTGTGACTCTCGGCTCCTTTAACCTCTTATGTTCTGCTTTTTCTTATTTATAGTTAACTAATTAAACATTACTAATTATTTGTGTTTATGGCTTCTCAAGTTGTCTTAAGTGTGGCCCTAATCCCATTAATTGTCCGACCGACACCGTCAAGACGATGAAATATACCAGGCTATGCAAACGGGGGTGTTACAATTCTCCTCCCCTTAAATAAATTTCGTCTCGAAATTTTTACCCGGTATCAATCTCTGAACAACTGTGGGTGCTGTCTCCTCATGTCCTCCTCTCGTTCTCAAGTAGCCTCCTAGCCTAAATGATGGTTCCACAACACTTTTACCAACGGTATCCGCTTATTCCGTAGTCGCTTCACCTCATAAGCCGAATCTTTATGGGTTCTTCTTCATATGTGAGGTCCGGATTCACTTCTATTTCTTCTCTCGGTAGTACATGAGATGGGTCTGATCGATACCTCCTCAACATAGACACATGGAAGACATTATGTATCTTCTCTAACTCTGGAGGTAGTGCCAAACGATAAGCCAAAGGACCCACTCTTTCCAGAACCTCATATGGCCCAATGAAACGAGGACTCGTTTCCCTTTCTCGCGAATCTCAGAATTCTCTTCCAAGGAGAAACTTTGAGGAAAACCTTCTCACCCACTGCATACTCAATATCCCTTCTTTTCAAATCAACATAGGACTTTTGACAGTCTGATGCAGCTTTAAGTCGATCTCTGATCACCCTGATTTTCTCTTCAGTCTGTTGAACAATTTCGGGTCCGATCATCTTTCTTTCACCCACGTCATCCCAACACAACGGGGTTCTACATTTTCTGCCATACAAAGCTTCATATGGAGGCATCCCAATGCTTGATTGGTAGCTGTTGTTGTAAGCAAACTCAATCAAAGGCAAGTGTGTATCCCAACTGCCCTCAAACTCAATCACACAAGCCCGTAGCATATCCTCCAAAATCTGAATTACCCTCTCGGTGGCCATGCATGCGTGGATGGAATGCGATCTTGAAGTTCAATCTAGTTCCTAGGGCTCTCTGAAGACTACCCCAGAATCTAGAAGTGAACCTAGGATCTCTGTCTGATACGATAGATACTGGCACTCCATGCAATCTCACAATCTCATCGATGTACAACCTGGCCAATCTGTCCAAACTGTAGTCCATTCGGACTGGCAGAAAATGAGCAGACTTGGTTAGTCTGTCAACAATGACCCAAACTGCATCATGACTCTTCTGTGTCCTTGGAAGTCCCATCACAAAATCCATTGTTATTCTTTCCCATTTCCACTCTGGTACTGGTAGTGGATGTAACAACCCAGCGGGTACTTGATGCTCTGCCTTTACTTGCTGACAAGTTAGGCATTTAGAAATAAACTCTGCCACATCTCTCTTCATACCCATCCACCAGTAATGCTCCTTTAACCCTTTATACATTTTTGTGCCACCAGGGTGCATGGCAAAAGGAGACTCATGTGCTTCCTTCAAAATGATCTTCCTCAATTCAACATCAATAGGAACACATATTTTGCCCTGGTGTAGCAGTAAACCATCATCTCTAACTGAGAACTCTGGTTTCTTGCCCTGCCGGACTTCTCCCAACAGCTTCTGATACTTCTGATCATTCTGAGTAGCCATTCTAATCTGATCAATCAACACTGGCTGTACATGCCATGCAACTGCTACTTGCCCATCATCATTAACCTCTAAGCTGGCATGCAATGATCTTAACTCATGTACCAAAGACAAAGGAGTAACCCGTAGACTTGCCATAGTCTTGCGACTTAAGGCATCAGCCACAACATTAGCTTTCCCTGGCTGATAGTCTATCAGACAATCATAGTCTTTTATCAATTCTAACCATCTCCTCTGTCTCAAATTCAACTCTTTCTGGGTGCCCAAATACTTCAAACTCTTATGATCTGTGTAAATGTAACACTTCTCCCTATACAAATAATGTCTCCAGATCTTAAGAGCAAACACAATGGCTGCAAGCTCCAAATCATGCGTCGGATAATTCCTCTCATGCGGTTTTAGCTGGTGTGATGCATAGGCAATAACATTTCGATCTTGCATCAACACACAACCTAATCCGTTGTGAGAAGCATCGCTGTAAACTGTATATTCTTTACCCGGTGTAGGTAAAGTCAGGACTGGAGCCTCTGTCAAATATCTTTTCAATTCATCAAAACTTTGCTGGCATTTGTCCGTCCACTGAAATTTCACATCCTTTCTAAGCAGCTTGGTCAATGGAGATGCCAACATGGAGAATCCCTTCACAAATCGACAGTAGTATCCAGCTAACCCTAAAATACGAATCTCTGTGACATTTCTGGGTGGCTTCCAATTAAGGACAGCTTCAATCTTGCTAGGATCTACCTTAATGCCCTCTTCTGACACTACATGTCCCAAAAAGGATATCTCCTTCAGCCAAAATTCACACTTCGATAATTTGGCATATATTGCTTTCTCCTCAAAGTTTGCGATAATCCGCATATGTCTATCATGCTCTTACGCATTCCTCGAATAGACCAATATATCATCTATGAATACCACAACAAACCGGTCGAGGTATGGTGCGAAAATAGTGTTCATCGATCCATAAAAGCAAATGAGCATTAGTTAACCCGAATGGCATGACCAGGAATTCATAATGGCCATAGCGGGTTCTGAAGGCAGTTTTAGAAATACTCTGCTCTTGTACTTTTAGCTGATAATAACCTGATCTCAGGTCAATTTTAGAGAACATAGCTGCACCCCTCAACTGATCAAACAAGTCATCAATACGGGGTAATGGATATCTGTTCTTTATTGTCACCTTATTCAACTGCCGATAGTCAATGCATAGCCGGAGAGTGCCATCCTTCTTCTTTACAAATAATCTGGCGCTCCCAAGGTGACACACTAGGGTGAATGAAGCCCTTATCAAGCAACTCTTGCAACTGCACTTTCAATTCTTTTAGTTCCGCTGGTGCCATTCTGTATGGCGTTATGGAGATTGGGTCCACACTAGGCATAACATCAATTTTAAACTGCACTTCTCTTTCTGGAGGTAATCCTGGCAATTCATTAGGAAACACATCCGGAAAGTCACATACAGTAGGAATGTCCTTGATCTTTGGACTCCCCACTTGGGTGTCTATCACATGTGCCAAGTACGCCTCACACCCTTTTCTAATCATTTTTCTAGCTGCAAATTGAAATGATGTTTGAAGGCAATAATCGCCTCCTCAGACATTACTACATCACTATACCGAGGAAGACCAAAAGTGATCGTCTTGATCTACAAATCAATCATAGCATTATGCCTGGCTAACCAATCGATGCCCAATATAATGTCATAATCTTTGAAGGGCATTTCAATTAAATCAGACAAAAAATTGTGTCCTTGGATCACCAAAGGACATTCTCTATATAGCCTATTTACCACGACCTTCCGCCTAATGGACTAGTTACTAACACATCATAGTCCATTGGTACACACGGAATAGTAGTAGAACACATCACACTAGCACTAACATACGAATGTGTGGAGCCAGGATCAAATAACACATGCACATCTTTGTCAAGGATGGAGAAAATACCAGCCACAACGTCTGATGTTTCAGCCTCTTCCCTCTGACGCATGGTATACACTCTAACTGGTGCGCCACTGGATGCTGGCTGGTTAACAGTGCTCTGACTTCCAGGGGTGTTACCAGGACCCCTACCTTTGCCTCTAGCGGTGATTGTGACCCTGCAGGTGCGAGACTTGGTGATCCTTCAGATGTAGTGAAAGACCCAGACCGGCGCGGACTAGTGCAATCCTTAGCGAAATGTCCGCTCCCTCCACAGTTAAAACACGCACCAGTAGCTCTGTAACAAACCCCACCATGAGTTCTACCACAGGTTTCGCACTGCCGTACTGATAGAGCTCCTCGGGGTGCTGGTTGGGTCTGCTGACCAGACCGAGGTGGTCTTTGGCCAGAAAATCTGCCTCGGCCTCTACGGGAGCTAGATCCCCCAAACTGTTTCCTCTTCCCAGAACCACTTCGGATGCTTGTTGGTAGCCTTTTGATTTTCTCTTGTGGACCCTTCTTCACTGCCCCTTCTGATTCTATCTTTTCTAGTTCTAGGGCCTGTGAGATCAATTCGGCAAAATTCTGATGTCTGAATCCCACAAGTTGCATTCTCAGACTCTGTCTTAGCCCAGCCTCAAACCTCTTGCATCTGTCTCTGGGGGTGGAGACTAAGCTTCCAGCATAGTGGCTTAGTCTTGAAAAATCTCTCTCATATTCTGCTACAGTTCGGTTCCCTTGTTTCAAACTCAAGAATTCTTGCAACTTCATGTCCACATATGCATCGGGAACCCATTTCTGTCGGAACTCCCTCAAGAAGTCTGACCAGGTTAACACAGGTGGCTCCACCAGGCTGTGGGGGATGGTCTTCCACCATTCATAGGCATCCCCTTGTAATAAGGAGACAGAATACTCAAACTTCATTTCTTCTGTACACTGCAGCTTTCTAAAAACCCGTTCCATTCATTCCAACCACTGTTCTGCTTCTAGTGGATCCACAGTACCTTTAAACTCGGTGGCCCCAAATTTCATCAATTTTTCATACTGCCGAGCTGAGGGCTGTGGTTGTGCTGCAGGTACTGGCATTTGAGCTTGGGGTGGCACATTACCCGCCATTTGCTGAAAGAAGGCAGCCATCTGCTGCATAAATTAAGCGAAGCTGCGGTCTTTGGAGCGAGCCGGAGTGGTGACCCACTCACATGCTGGAGGTCTTTGGGGCTTCCCCTTGAACCTCAGCCTCAACAGATTGTTCTTCGGAATGATCTCCTCCTTCCATTCCGTTTTTCACAATTTTCTACTTTCTGAGATCAAACACAAGGAGGTTGACCTCCGTGAGTGCATATTCATGATGTAAATATGTCATATGCATCAATTAAAGACACTTGAGCAGTTGTACTTATCAAAGAAATATTCACATACATAGTCAAAATTTATTGCAAAACCATGCTCTGATACCACTAAAACATGTCACACCTTACCCCTCCGTAAGGCATAGCATGCTCCCGTAGAATACTTAATGAACTACCGAACTTCACCTACCGATAACTCATTAAGTACCCTACAAGGGATTTTAAAACAATTTTCTTACATTTTGGAAGTGGTGAGCATTTTGGTAAGAATTAAAAACCATTTATTCAAAGTTTAAATACTAGTAAAAATTTTTGTCCATTCAAATTTTGTCGCAAATTTTATAAAAATTTTGACAGAGTTCCCTCTGTATTTTGAGAAACCAGTTCTTCAAATACCTGTAAAAAGCACTTCCAAAACTATTTTACAACTCCCAACCTCCAATAATTCACAATTCAACTCAAGTCAATCCATTTCAAAACAGTTTCACAATCCAAGTCAAATTTGTCAACTCAGTAGGTTCAATAATTCCATTCACAAAACATAAGGCAGAAAATCCATATGTACAAATATTAAATTTACAGAAGAAAATCTAAAATAATATTATTATAGTTTATTTACAACTGCTCAATTTACATTGATACTTATGACATTTCAGTATTTACATCAAAATAACCATAAGGGTATAAAATAATACTCGTACAAAAGGGATCAAAAGATCTTGTCAATTCATCAGATCACTCTGCTGCTTTCTCCTTGCTTTTATCTGCGACAGTAAATTAAACTATCGCTGAGTATAAACATACTCAGTGGTGCACAATAAAGATTTAAAATGTGATACATAAATCATTTATTGATGAAACATAATTTGAATACTTCACAATCACATTTCACAAATATCAAGCTCATAACAACTCATTTGTCAAATAATATATTAAACAACAGTTTAGTCAAACAATTGCATAAACACAGTGTTGCCAAAGTCGTACACAACTTAAGCCATGACACAAAATTTCCGATCAATACCGTGTTGTACACCACGACAAAGCAATCTCAACCCCATTAATCGAAACCAATGAGGGAGGTGGCTAGCTAGCTAATGAGTACTCATCCGATCTACAACCTCAACTGGCAAGCCAGAGAGGGAGGAAAATAAACGATCTCAACCCCATCAATGGAGGAGGAATAATAAGTAACTGTCATGCTAAGTGTGAATCAAAAATTCATTTCAAACATTTCATTCAAATATTGCATACAAAAATCAATCCATTTCCAAAGTTACAATTTGATCGCAAGGTGGCAACACAAAAGTTCATAAATTCATATGCGTAATAAATCAATTTTTCAAGGATAAAATGCTTAAATAGGGTTTATTGTGCACAAACCTCAAGCGAGTCGTCCCTTAGCCTGGACTCGTTTCCTCGGGTTCCTTCCCGATATTCTTTTCAACTAAAACACAAAATTTGACAATGTTTCAGTACTAGAACTTAACATAAATCCCAAAATGAATTTTAACTTCGCATTTACCTATTTCTAACGTGTTAAATTCGACGTTCTCGAAATTTTGTGTTTTGGGTTACTATTCACTGCACTATTTAAGTCAAATAATTGACTTTCTAAGGATTAATATGTATGGGAACTCCAACTTCACCCACATACCACATTTTGGTCACCAAACTTGTTGGTTTTGGTCATTTGTTTAAAGCTTAGGTCATTTTGGCAAAATTGCCAATTTTCGGTTTTAGTTCTCCGAAGTTGCACTGTTCCATTGGTCGATCTACTGTTGGAATTCGACAAAACTTCCTTCATAGAAAATGTTCCTTATTGTCTTAAGTGTATTCTCATTTTTGGATCACCTCAATCGGAGTTTTGTAGCTCAAGTTATGGCCAAAATAAGTTTACTGTTCACGTGTACTGTTCATACCGAGATTTTGGTGCTGGCAGATTTTTGGTCCAACTTTGGTTAATAATTTGATCAAGTTAAGTTCATAATTTGGTCTCACTTTCTTCATATGAAATGTTGTACTATGTCTTACGTTTCCATCGGTTCAAGAATCGCCTAAATCCGAGTTTTCTAGAGGGAGTTATAGCTATCCAAACATTGCTACTCAACTAAAAATCTGCAGAGTTGCAGTACAGTAATTTAATTTTGCTCAATGATTTTGAAAGGGTTAATGGCATAATTTGGGTTGGTGTTCTGCATGAAAGTTTTAGGTCTATATCATATCTAATTGCTGGTAAAATTTCAGGTCAATTTGACCTACCTAGCTCGAGTTATGACCAAATGAACAGTTACTGTTCATTTGGTCAGTTTGGTGCAGGGCAGCCTGCTATCAACTCACTTTGGTCAATTGTTTCACCAACTTTTGGTCAGTTTTTGGTCATGGTTCCTTAATGAAAGTTGTGCTCTTTTATGTCTATTTTCATCTCCAATTGGTGGCATATCCATTAGGCTTGTAAAATTTGAGTTTTGGTCCTTCAAAGTAGGTTTGGTCATGCTGCATTGACCTACGAATTTAGCTAAATTTTCCACCATTCCCACACAACTTATTTGGTCATAATTGACCATTAATTCATGTCACAATAGGTTAAACATGCCATTTATGCATTTCTTCAAATTTTAGTTCACTAACCCTAACATTCAAACCCTAATCTCACTAATTCATTGTGTTTAACTACTTTCAAAGCCTTAAACCATAATAACTCAACTACTTAAGGTTCATATACTCATACACACCTTTAAGTCCATCAAATTCATACACACACATCAAAACCCTAGCTGGATGAATTTGTCTTTAATCCTCCCACCATTAATTTCTTTTCATTTTAAGTATATTCCTAGGTTAATTAAGCTATAAACATAACTAAATCAACTAACAATTCAAGTTTAGTTTACTAACCTTGTGTGCAGAATTTCTTCTCCCTTTTCTTCAAATTTTTCTTCTTTCTTTTCTTTGAATCCTCTTTCCTAGTTGTCCAAACAACATCTAGTTATGGTAGGACAATTGGCCATGGTTGGATTTTGGTTCTTCAAGCTCAAAAATGAGCTTTCATGGTGGTTTTGGTGTGGGAGAGAGAGAGACGTTTTTGAAGAAGAAGATTTGTGTTTTAATTTTTTTTTTCTTTTCTTTTCTTTATCTTATGGAAGACCACAATTCCCAATTTAATAATTCACAAAATTAATTTGTTTATGACATCATTCATGATGTCATCAACTTTGACTTTTCCATCTTCTTCCTCTTTTTTTTTTTATTTATTTTTTTCTATTAGTTCTTTAATTTAATTCTCTCTTCCGAAAGTTTCTGTTCTTCGATTTTATTTGTGATTAGGTCGAGTCGACTCTCGGGTCAATTGACCAAATCGCCCCTCAGGTTCATCCCGGTTTGCAAATAATCCAATATTTCTTCGGCTCACGACCTAATTATTTGGTAGCTTAACAGTTCTTTTTCGTGATTTTCTCTTTTCCACTGTGTTCATAAGGGTACTAAGGACCGCACCGTCTCTTTTTAAGGTTCGATATTTGATTTTAAAATGACTTGTGATGCGTTCAGAGAGTCACTCATCATTTGTGACTCTCGGCTCGTTTAACCTCTTATGTTCTGTTTTTCTTATTTATAGTTAACTAATTAAACATTACTAATTATTTGTGTTTATGGCTTCTCAAGTTGTCTTAAGTGTGGCCCTAATCCCATTAATTGTCCGGACCGACACCGGTCACCGGAACAGTGAAATATACCAGGCTATGCAAACGGGGGTGTTACAAAGGCGAATTTACAAGAACTTAAATAAATGAAATTACAACCCAAAAATTATTACAAACTTAATAATACATGCCCAAAATAAATTAAAATAAATTAATTAATTTACAATCCCAAAGAAACATAAAAGAAATAAATCCAATCACATTGGTCTTTTATAGTCCATGAACATCCATCATGCATATCACTATTTAACAATTAAATAAAACATACATACTTAAATTAAATTGAATATCTCATATTCAACTTAAAAATCCAGATTTGAATATGATTCAAATAAATTTAAAAATTCAGATTTGAATCTCATTCAAACAAATTTAAAAATTCAGATTTGAATCACATTTAAACAACTTGAAAAATTCAGATTTGAATCACATTCAAACATTTTTTAAAAAATCAGATTTGAATCACATTCAAACATTTTTTAAAAAATCAGATCTGAATTTTATTCAATCAATTTTAAAAAATCAGATTTAAATATGATTCAAACAACTTTAAAAATTCAGATTTGAATCACATTCAAACAACTTTTAAAATTTAGATTTGAATCACATTCAAACAATTTTTTTAAAAAATCAGATTTGAATCACATTCAAAAAATTTTTAAAAAATCAGATCTGAATTTTATTCAATCAATTTTAAAAAATCAGATTTAAATATGATTCAAACAACTTTAAAAATTCAGATTTGAATCACATTCAAACAACTTTTAAAATTCAGATTTGAATCACATTCAAACAATATTTAAAATTCTGATTTGAATCATAATTTAATTGTGTGATAAAAATTCTAATTAAACAATTTAATTAGACATAAAATGAATCTTAAATCATACAACAATTGCACATTCACCATCCATTTACCTTTGCACACCATTGTGATGCATCAACCATGCACACCATGGTGTTCATCATTTGTGCCTCCACTTTGACTTTGCAACCAGCAATAAACTCTTGATCTCATGATCAAACACACAATTAAATCATATAAACATCAATCTAAATGGCAAATATAGTGGCTCTGATACCAATTGAAGGCAGGCGTGAAAAACACAAGTTTATACCATTGAATTCAAAAATTTTCACCTAGGGTCACATGCATCATGCAAGATTTATTTTTATCTATTTGATTTCAATGATAAACAACATATTAAAACTCTTTTAATATGTTTTTGGACCTGTATTTTCCATTTAAGATTTTAAAATTAATCAGATTAATTTTAGAACCCTAGATTAAATCAAGAACGATTACACTAACCTCTTGATGCACTGCAGCGTGTCTGCGCCTTTGAGATTCATCTTCAGGACACCAGATGTTGTCCCTCTAGCTTGTCCACACCAAGAACACCTATGGCAGCCCTTGAACAGCTTCTAAAGCCTTTTCTATTAATTAGAAATTCAAGTTCTGCCTTTTAAGAGATTAGAGATGTAAACAGGACACTAGAAACAATTTCTAGTGTTCTTAATTCGAGAGATTGATGGCTAATCTCTTTGAATTGATAAGAGATGAAGAAGAAGAGATAAAAACCCTCAAAGTGGCGTGACAAAGGAGTGTGGCTGCTGGTTGTGTTTTATTTTCTCATAACAACACTTAAATAGCTAGGTTAACACATTAACCCTTGCCACATGTCACCCTTTTATTAGCTCTAGGTTTAAGTGACCCAATCATATTGTGCCAAGTGTCAAACCTATATTTAATCTTGATTTTAATCATCTTACATGATTAAAAACATTTGGCAAGCTTATGTGTAATCCCATGTGTCACCATCTCATGGTGCCACGTGCCACACTGCAAAAATGACCAAAATGCCCCTGTGTCTTAATTTTGAGTTCTTAACTCAAAATAATTATTTTCTTCTTCTAATTAATTTATATCAAATATAAATTAATTAATTAATCTCTATTAATTAATTTCTCATTAATTAAATTCATATTTAAACACTTTAAATATAAATTTAACTTATATTATACATCCAATAATCTAGATTTGATTTCAAGTCATGCTAGGGACTTTGCAATCTAATTGCAAACCAAACCTATTTAATTAATCAATTAAACTCTTTAATTAATTAATTAAATCATATTTAAATAGGTGATAACTTGTGTATGTGTGTGACTTACTAGGCTCATCACTAATTGTCAATGAGACATGATATCAACTCTTAATATCATCAGAACTCTTTCTTACCATAAATGATTTCTCTAAATCATTTTATGAACCTCATAGACCATGGTTAACACCTAGCATAGCATGCCATGGCCACCCAATTAGTAATAAGGTTTACCTTAAATGAACCTATAATCATATGTTACCATGCACTAGAATCTCTCTGTTACAAAATCCCAACTCAAGCTGGAGTCATGGTTTATGTCAAACTCCATTTGCTATGAATATTATGTTCTCTTTTAATTCCAGTTCTTGATTAAAAGATTTTCTCATCAGAAACTCTTTTCTGAATAAATCTATCTGTCCTGGCCAAGAACTTGAAACATCAAGAACAATTAAATGAACATAGGATTTTATCTATATTTACTTAGAGGAACAGATTCCATCTTGATCAACACCTACCTCCATATATAACTAGTAGGAGCCAACACATGCCCATATACCCATACACAGTACAAGTATGAAAGCAGTATCAAACTCAAACTACCTATATACAAGATAACTGTGCTATCTCAGGTCTAAAGATTATATGCACTGATATGATTTATGACAAAACATTGACAAGAGTAAACTCCATGTGCTTGTCATAAGTGTCACTGTTGACCTACTTATCATTTATAAGTGCCTATCATGTTTGTCATATGGCATGAGACTCACCATTCCATCTTATTTATATCTCATATAAATAACTTGGGAACAAACATAAATACAATCTTTCTGGATAAGTCATGTCCTTATTATGAAGTATCCTCGATTGTGAACCTATTTATGATACTTTGTGCTAGAAATATTGTCACTCATATTCTTAACAACTTAAGAATAATATTTCTAACAAAATATCAATGGACCTTTTCTATTACACATAAATATATTATGTAAATGGAAAAGTGGAAATGCCTTTTATTAATAAAAATATATACAAGATACATACAAAATGATATGCTCTAGGGCATACTACTAACAATTAGTATTTGCCAATTAGTTAAGTTTAAATAAGAAAAATAGAACATAAGAAGTTAAACGAGCCGAGAGTCACAGCGATGGGTGACCTTATCGGGAACGACCGCGAAGCCATTTTAAACTCAAATTTCGAATCGTAAAATGTGACGCTGCGGTCCTTAGGACCATTATGAACACAGTGGAAAAAAGAAAATCATGAAAAAGAACTCTTAAGCAGTCAAATAATTAGGTCAGGGAGCCGAAAGAAATACAGAATTATTTACAGACCGGGATGAACCAGCAAGGGGCAATTTGGTCAATTGAGCTCAAGAGCTGACTCCTGACCTAGCTGTAAAATAAAATCGGGGAAAAAAAATTTTGGAATTGAGAATTAAATTAAAGAACTAATAGAAAAATAAATAGAAAAAAAAAGTAAATGAAAAAGTAAAAAGGTGATGACATCATGCATAAAATCATGCATGATGCCATAAAAGTCATAATTAATATAATCAATTAAATGGATTTTTGGGTCTTCCTAAGACATAAAAAGATAAAAGAAAAGAAAGAAAAAAAAAATAATTAGTCTTCTTCCTTATCCCATCCAAGCCGCCACACTCTTTCCCTCTTATCTCCATGGAAATTCCGCCATTAAAGTTTGCCTTCAAGCTTTGAAACCCTTACCAAATCCCAACTTCTCCCATGACTATTCCATAAAACCTTATTTCCTTCCCTTGAGAAAGAAATTTAGCAAGAAAGAAAGAAAAGAAGAGGAGAAAAATTGAAGATTTAAATCTACAAATTGAGGTAAGTGCAATTTGAAGTTTAGACTCTTATTAAATTCGTGAATTTAAGTTTATGTGTGATAAAATTGCCTTAGAAATAAAGGAAATCATGCTTAAATAATGGAAGAGAGAATGTGGCAGCCATGGAACCTTAAAGTTTTGATGGTATTTAGTTAGGTTAAACATGAAAACTTGATGAATAGTGTTATATATGTGAATTGTATATTTAGATTACATGAATTGTGAAGATTGGACAAACTTAGGGTTTTGGACATTAGGATTTAGAGACCAAATATGTGAAAAACTTGTAAATGGTGTCTTTGACCTAATGTGAAGTAATAAATGGTCATTTGTTGTGACACCCCTTACCCGTGTACAGTATACCCGAGTAAGTAATGCCACACGGTGTACTGGCACACTCTAATATACCTTACTTAATTTGTGTCATGCTTTTGAAGTTAATTTATGAAATATGATTTATTTTAACCATTTATCAAAAGTATTATTCATTTGAGGTTCCGAAGATTTTAAAGAAAATCCGGCGGAGTACCGGCTAAAAATGGAAAAAACAGTTCTTCGAAACCTGTTAAAAACACTTCCAATATACAATTTCATTCTTTCTCAACTCCAATATCATCAATAAAACTCAACATCAATATCTCAATAATTTGTCAATTTTAGGTCTCAACAACCTTTTCATTTCTCAAAACATCCCTTTCTCAGGGTTCTCATATATGAACAACCATTAAATACTCAAATTAATACCATACATGACCATAAATCTTTATTATTTATATGAACCTCAAAATACATTACATAAATCCCAAATACATATGAGAAAATAAAAAGTTAATTACAAAATGACAAAATGACATCTAGTGTCCTACCAATGCACTGCAGGTGACGAGGTGACACGGACACTGAGCAGAACTGCTGGATGGACTCACCCAGTCTGTGGTCTACTGGGCTCGCGATCGGGATCTTCAGTACCTACGCGTGGCAAAAGCAACGCGCTAAGCAATAATGCTTAGTGGTGCAATAATATAATAAAAGAAAATAGCAAGAAAATAAATGTGTATAGAATGTGTATGCTTTCTTTGTTTGGTATTGATATATTCATTGTTTCATTAACGTTGTTCACTTTTATTCATTTGGTTGCCCCAAGTAACCTACACTAGATGACTGGACTGGATAACGGGTAAACTGGCACTGGGTACCTAGTACCTCGGGCCGTCACACCATTGGTCACATATGCATCTCCCGGCAAATGTAACAGCTAACAAGCTGTAAGTAATATCAGGCACAAGGCCAAGTCTCAATACAAAGTCAGAATGGCTAAAAGCCATGAAATCACAGAATGGCATTTTTGCCATGTGCAGTACTGCTAACTGAACCCTATTGGCATGCCAAACTATCCAAACCAATCTTGTTAGGTATACTAGGGCATTTGAAACTTTTAAATTCTTCAATTTGTGATTTTCAACTTTTTTTTTGGTGCCACTATTCATCATTGGTCAACAAAAATGTTGACTTTTAGAATAAAAATATGTACATTGACTTTGGCACTCCCAACATACCACATTTGGTGTTTAAAACTTGTTGGCATTAAGTGTTAATACCCTTCCAAAGTATAACTCAACACAAGCAGAATTTTCAGTTTTGGTGAGTCAACTTCACTGTTCCATTGGACACTGTTACTGTTGGAATTTGAAGAAATGTAAAACATGAAAGTTGTTTCTTATTTTGTCTAGTTGAATTTCGTTTTTTGAATCACTCCATTTGGAGCTTTGTAGCTCCAGATATGGCCCAAAAACCCAAGCTGGCCGGATTGCCAAATCTGCAGATTTACCATATCTACAGTGCATGAACAGTAACTAGAGTCACTTGGTTGGATGGGTTCTGGCCATAATTTGGGGTAGGTTCCTTCATGAAAGTTGTTTGTCTATGTCTTAACTTGTTGCTGTAAATATTTCAGGCCAATTGACCAAATCTACAGTGAGTTATGGCCAAATGAACAGTTACTATTCATTTGGTCAATTCTGCAGAGGCATTTTCAGGGTTCCGGATTGGGGCCAAGTTTTGGTCCTCTTAATTTGGTCCTTTGGGCATGGTTTCTTCAGCAAAAATGTGCCACTATAAGCCTAGTTTCATGTCCAATTGGCCAAACATCAATTGGACTAATACAGCCCAAGTTATGGCAGTGCAAAGGGACTGAATTTTCAGTCCCTATGCTACTGTCATAGGGCAGCCTGCAACCTCACTTTGCCATAGCATTTTTAAGTTCAATTTGTGGCCAACATACCTCAAATGGTCACTTATTGACCATTAGAGTGTTCTTTAATAGGTTGGTAAGCCAAGTCAATTTTTCATGCTTCAAAACCCTAGTGTCCAAGGCAATTTACCCATAAACCTCCATTAGCACCCTAGTTAAACATCTATGTAAATATATAACTTAAATACAATCTTCAACTCATGCTAAGTCCATTAAAAACATTCAAAACCCTTCCTCTATTAGGGCTGCTGAAATTCAAGTGTTCATACCCATAGGTTTTTTTGTTCATTTAAACTACAAATCTTACTAAGTTCAAGTCCAAAATCATGGAAATAAGGAGTTTAATGGGTATAAGTGCACTAACCTTGAATGGCAGATTTTTCCAAGCCTCTAAACCTCAATTTCCTTCCTCTTGTTGGCTTCCAAAAACTTGTTTAAGATGTGGGGTAAGGTTTTAATGAAGTGAAGTTAGGGTTTAGTGGTGAAAAGAAGAGAGAAAATAAGCTTGATGGAAGTTGGCAATGGGGGTTTAGGGCAAGGTTGATTTCGGCTGCAATTGGGGAGGATGGTGGCTGCTGGATTTTGTGGTTATTTAGTCTTCATTTTATCTCTTTATTAGTTAGTCAAATGGTAGATTAATTGTGATTGGTTGAACATTTTAAATGACATCACTTTGATGTCATATATAGCCATTTTTCCTCAATTTCTTTTCTTTCCTCCACTACTCATTTTCAATTTAATTTCTAGCAATATTTCTTAATATTTTATGTCATATTAATTATTTACTCAATTGGGCAAGTCGGCCAAAAATCACCTCGGAAGGCGAAATGACCAAAATGCCCTCCGTTTGGCTTAACGGGTCAAGATTGTCTGTACCGATTGAAAATTTTTTCTAGGTATTTTCTTGGCATTCTAATGCCATGGGAACCTCAGTAACCCTTCTCTGGAGTCCCAAAAATTATTTTACAATTTTTCCCCCGGGTCTAGGGCTCTTCGTTGCGAGAACCGCAACTTCCCTCTGGTTACCCATCGCTTGGGCACCGGCTCGTTTAACTCGATTGTATTTTATTCCTAAAATTTTTACTAAATTTTTCTTATTAATATTTGAGTTAATTATGGTTCCCGACTTTAGTTTAAATATTTTTCCGGACATTCTAGCAGTCCGGACCGACACCGGTCACCGGAACAGTAGGATGTACGGAGTGGTTATCGGGAGGGTGTTACAACTCTTCCCCTCTAATTTAAATTTCGTCCTCGAAATTTACCTGATGCAAACAGTTGAGGGAACTATTGCCTCATCGTTTCTTCACTTTCCCAAGTTGCCTCCTCGGTGTTGTGGTGCCTCCAAAGCACTTTCACCAGTGGAATCTGTTTGTTTCTCAACTCTTTCACTTCCCGAGCCAAGATCTGTAGAGGTTCTTCTTCATATGTCAAATCCGGTTGTATTTCAATTTCTTCTCTGGAGATGACATGTGAAGGATCTGAGCGGTATCTTCTGAGCATGGATACATGGAACACATTGTGGATCTTGTCCAGCTCTGATGGTAAAGCTAGCCTATAGGCCACTGGACCCACACGTTCAATGACTTCATATGGGCCAATGAACCTAGGGCTTAACTTACCTTTTCTTCCAAACCTCAACACTTTCTTCCATGGTGACACCTTGAGGAACACTTTGTCGCTAACCCCATATTCTATTTCTTTTCTCTTCAGGTCGGCATAAGATTTACATGCATGCGAGGCAACCTTCAGATTTGCTTTGATTAGTTTCACTTTCTCCTCAGTCTGTTTCACCAGGTCTGGCCCTACCAGCTTATCTTCGCCCAATTCAGTCCAGCACACTAGAGTTCTATATTTTCTCCCATACAGTGCTTCATATGGGGCCATTTGGATGCTAGCTTGATAACTATTGTTGTATGCGAATTCTGCCAGTGGGAGATATCTATCCCAACTTCCCTCAAACTCAATGACATAACTCCTCAGCATATCCTCAAGGACCTGACAAGTATTTTACGTTATTGTTATCATTTTAATTCAATATTTGTATCAATTTCATTGGTTTCAATCGTTTACCTGGATTACTCTTTCTGATTGCCCATCTGTCTGAGGATGGAAAGCTGTGCTGAAGTGGAGTTGTGTACCCAAGGATTCATGCAACTTCTTCTAGAATCTCGATGTAAACCTTGGGTCTCGATCAGATATGATGGAAAGTGGGATTCCATGCAGTCTAACTATCTCACTGATATACAATTCTGCTAACTTCTCCAGTGAGTAGTCAGTCCTAACTGGCAGAAAGTGTGCTGACTTTGTCAATCTATCCACTATTACCCATGCTGCATCATGCTTCTTCCGGGTGAGAGGTAGCCCACTTACAAAATCCATGGTGACCCGATCCCATTTCCATTCAGGTATGCGTATAGGCTGTAGCAAACCCGATGGAACTTGATGTTCTGCCTTGACTTGCTGACATGTCAAGCATTTAGTCACGTAGTCAGCTATGTCCTTCTTCATACCAGACCACCAATATTAAAGCTTCAGATCATGATACATCTTTGTACTTCCTGGGTGCATAGCATATACACTGGTGTGTGCCTCTTTTAGAATACTGGCCTTCAATTCCCCATCATCTGGTACACACAGTCTTCCCTTGTAATACAGACACCCATCTGACTTCACCTCATAATCAGTTGCTTTTCCTTCTGGGATTTTGCTCATAATGGCCATTAATTTTCCATCTGCCATTTGCCCATCCAAAATCTGCTGTAGCAGGTTTGGCCTCACTTGCAACTCAGCCAAAATAGCTCCATCTCGAATCAAAGTTAGACGGGCATTCAATGATCTCAAAGCTGTGATGGACTTTCTGCTCAAAGCATCAGCAACTACATTTGCCTTCCCAGGATGGTAGTCAATTACACAATCATAGTCCTTCAGGAACTCAATCCATCGCCTGTCTAAGGTTGAGCTCCTCCGAGTTGGCAAATATTTTAGACTCTTGTGGTGCTGTAAATGTAGCATTTTTCACCATACAAGTAATGCCTCCATATCTTCAGTGCGAAGATAATTGCTGCAAGCTCTAGGTCATGGGTAGGGTAATTCTGTTCATGTGGCCTTAGCTGTCTGGAAGCATAAGCGACCACTTTCCCCTCTTGCATTAATACACACCCTAACCCATTATGAGAGGCATCACTGTAGACCACGAAGTCTTTTCCTGACACTGGCTGTGTTAACACGGGTGCCTCTGTCAACATAGCCTTCAACTTCTCAAAACTGGTCTGACATTTGTCATTCCAGTCAAATCTGACATTCTTGTGTAACAACTTGGTCATTGGAGCAGCTATTAGGGAAAATCCCTTCACAAATCTTCTGTAATACCCAGCTAGCCCCAAGAAGCTTCTGACCTCAGTTGTGTTTCTGGGAGGTTTCCATTCCATCACTGCTTCTATTTTCTTGGGATCCACCCTAATCCCATCAGCTGACACTATGTGTCCAAGGAATGCAATCTCATTCAGCCAAAAGTCACACTTGGACAACTTAGCATACAGCTTCTTTTCCCGCAGGGTTTGCAGAACAATCCTCAAATGTTCATCATGTTCTTCCCTGGTCTTGGAGTACACCAGAATGTCATCAATAAAAACCACTACGAACCGATCTAGGTATGGATGGAAGATACGGTTCATGAGGTCCATGAACGCCGCTGGTGCATTTGTTAGGCCAAAGGGCATCACCAGAAACTCATAATGCCCATACCGGGTCCTGAATGCAGTCTTGGGCACATCTACATCTTTCACCCTCAGCTGATGATACCCTGATCTGAGATCAATCTTAGAAAATACTCCTGCTCCCTTCAACTGATCAAACAGATCATCAATTCTAGGCAACGGATACTTGTTCTTCACAGTCACTTTATTCAACTACCGGTAATCAATACAAAGCCTCAAAGTCCCATCCTTCTTCTTTACAAACAGCACTAGAGCTCCCCATGGTGACACACTGGGGCGTATGAACCCCTTATCAAGCAACTCTTGCAACTGAGTTTTCAACTCCCTTAATTCAGTAGGTGCCATCCTATAAGGAGCAATAGAAATGGATGCTGTACCCGGCAGTGTCTCAATAGCAAACTCGACTTCCCTTTCTGGTGGCAAACCAGGCAACTCTTCAGGGAATTCCTCTGGGAAGTCTCTCACTGTGGGTATGTCACTCAGGTTTGGCTTAGCCTGCCTAGTATCCACCACATGTGCTAGGTAGGCTTCACAGCCTTTTCTCATCATTCTTCTTGCAACAGTGGCTGAGATGACATTGGACAGGAAATCTGTCCTTTCCCCCACAACTGTGATCTCATTACCCTCAGGGGTTTTCAAAGAAATTCTCTTCAATTTGCAATCAACCATTGCCTGATGACGTGATAACCAGTCCATTCCCAAAATCACGTCAAACTCATGGAAGGGCAACTCAATTAGGTCTGCCAAGAATTCATACCCCTGAATCCTTAACGGGCAACCCTTGTATACTTTGTTCACTACCACACTGTGGCCCAATGGATTAGTGACCAGAATGTCTTGGTCACTCTCCCCTACTATTATCCCCCTTTCTACGGGTAGGTTGATGCAAATATAGGAATGAGTGGATCCTGGATCCACCAATGCATGCACAGGAGTATTGTAGAGGGAGAACGTACCCCTGATGACGTCCGGGGCATCTTGCTCCTCCTGAGCTCTCAGGGCATAATTTCTGGCAGGTGGTCTATTATCTGGCCTCTCTGCTGGCTCAGATGCTGGCCTCTGTGATGGTCCAACAGCTTCTGACTTGCCAGATTTTCTACCTCTGCGTAGTGCAGAGCAGTGCATCGCTTGTGTTGGAGCAGTTGTAGTAGTTCTGCGTGGACAGTTTCTCAGCTGATGCTCTGTCGACCCACATCTCAAACAGGCACCAGTTACTCTCCAACCCTCCCCCTTGTGCCATTTAAGGCAGTGTGGACATGCAGAAGATGTTGGGGCTGGTCCCCTGAACCCCATCCCTGGAGAGCTGTCCACTGATGGTGTGGACTGACCTCTCCTAGGGGTGAACTATGGCACGGCCTCGAGACCGACCACGGCCCCGTGGCGACCCAACTGCGTGCAGGAGGACCCTTGAACTTCTTCCCTGATGCAGGAGCTGAACTCGACTGACTCGGTCCCCTCTTCTGCTGTCTCTCTCTTATAGTCCACTCATTAATTCTTACTTTTTCAACCTTTATTGCCGCTTCCACTAACTTGGTAAATTCTGTGATTTCCAAGGCAGTGAGCTGGATCTTGATGTTATCATTTAGTCCCTCTTCAAATCTCTTGCACCTTTCAGCTTCATTAGGGGCTATCTCCCTTCCATAACGGCTTAATCTTACGAATTCCTTCTCATATTCAGCCACTGACAACTGTCTCTGCCTCAGGTTAATGAATTCCCTTCTTCTCTCTTCCAAATATACAGTACCCACATACTTCTTCTTGAATTCAGAGAGAAAGAAATCCCAAGTTGCAGTTTCTGGCTGCACTTCACTGGACACAGTGTCCCACCATTCGTAGGCATCGTCTTGTAACAAGGATACAGCAGCTTCTAAGTTACGCCTGGGTGCGATGGAGTTGTTTTAAGACTCTGCCCGTTCTATTCAACCAATTTTCGGCTGCAACAGAGTCATCTTCTCTCTTACCATAGAAGTCCACAGCTCCAAACTTTCTTAGCCTTTCCAGGTGTGATTTTTGCTGTGGAGCTGGTGGTGGTAGTGGTGGTGCTGGCATTACCCCGGCCATTTGTCTGAAGAAGTCGGCCATTTGTTGGAACATGGCCTATGGAGGCTGAGCAGGCTCTGCTTGAGCTGGCGGAGCAGATTCTCTCATGTCCCCAGTCTCAGCTGCTGCAGGTGGAGCATGACTCTCCACTTCCTCCTCAACGGCTCTCTGAGATGAAGGGTCCATATCCTATTCAAAATAAGAAAGATAAACAGATCTGCGTTAGTGTCACCTCGACTCTTACAAATGCAATGCATGGTATGGACTCAATCTAGGCCCAGAAACGCCTAAACCGTGCTCTGATACCACTAAATGTGACACCCCTTACCCGTGTACAGTATACCCGAGTAAGTAATGCCACACGGTGTACTGGCACACTCTAATATACCTTACTTAATTTGTGTCATGCTTTTGAAGTTAATTTATGAAATATGATTTATTTTAACCATTTATCAAAAGTATTATTCATTTGAGGTTCTGAAGATTTTAAAGAAAATCCGGCGGAGTACCGGCTAAAAATGGAAAAAACAATTCTTCGGAACCTGTTAAAAACACTTCCAATATACAATTTCATTCACTCTCAACTCCAATATCATCAATAAAACTCAATATCAATATCTCAATAATTTGTCAATTTTAGGTCTCAACAACCTTTTCATTTCTCAAAACATCCCTTTCTCAAGGTTCTCATATATGAACAACCATTAAATACTCAAATTAATACCATACATGACCATAAATCTTTATTATTTACATGAACCTCAAAATACATTACATAAATCCCAAATACATATGAGAAAATAAAAAGTTAATTACAAAATGACAAAATGACATCTAGTGTCCTACCAATGCACTGCAGGTGACGAGGTGACACGGACATCGAGCGTAATCGTTGGATGGACTCACCCACCGTGGTCTACTGGGCTCGCGATCGGGATCTTGCATTACCACGCGTGGCAAAAGCAACGCGCTAAGCAATAATGCTTAGTGGTGCAATAATATAATAAAAGAAAATAGCAAGAAAATAAATGTGTATAGAATGTGTATGCTTTCTTTGTTTGGTATTGATATATTCGTTGTTTCATTAACGTTGTTCACTTTTATTCATTTGGTTGCCCCAAGTAACCTACACTAGATGACTGGACTGGATAACGGGTAAACTGGCACTGGGTACCTAGTACCTCGGGCCGTCACACCATTGGTCACATATGCATCTCCCGGCAAATGTAAGCGGCTAACAAGTCAGAATAATATCAGGCACAAGGCCAAGTCTCAATACAAAGTTAGAATGGCTAAAAGCCATGAAATCACAGAATGGCATTTTTGCCATGTGAAGTACTGCTAACTGAACCCTATTGGCATGCCAAACTATCCAAACCAATCTTGTTAGGTATACTAGGGCATTTGAAACTTTTAAATTCTTCAATTTGTGAATTTCAACTTTTTTTTTTGGTGTCACTATTCATCATTGGTAAAAAAAAATGTTGACTTTTAGAATAAAAATGTGTACATTGACTTTGCCACTCCCAACATACCACATTTGGTGTTTAAAACTTGTTGGCATTAAGTGTTAATACCCTTCCAAAGTATAACTCAACACAAGCAGAATTTTCAGTTTTAGTGAGTCAAATTCACTGTTCCATTGGATACTGTTACTGTTGGAATTTGAAGAAATGTAAAACATGAAAGTTGTTCCCTATTTTGTCTAGTTGAATTTCCTTTTTTGAATCACTCCATTTGGAGTTTTGTAGCTCCAGATATGGCCCAAAAACCCAAGCTGGCCGGATTGCCAAATCTGCAGATTTACCATATCTACAGTGCATGAACAGTAACTAGAGTCACTTGGTTGGATGGGTTCTGGCCATAATTTGGGGTAGGTTCCTTCATGAAAGTTGTTTGTCTATGTCTTAACTTGTTGCTGTAAACATTTCAGGCCAATTGACCAAATCTACAGTGAGTTATGGCCAAATGAACAGTTACTGTTCATTTGGTCAATTCTGTAGAGGCAGTTTCAGGGTTCCGGATTGGGGCCAAGTTTTGGTCCTCTTACTTTGGTCCTTTGGGCATGGTTTCTTCAGAAAAAATGTGCCATTATAAGCCTAGTTTCATGTCCAATTGGCCAAACATCAATTGGACTAACACAGCCCAAGTTATGGCAGTGCAAAGGGACTAAATTTTCAGTCCCTATGCTGCTGTCATAGGGGAGCCTGCAACCTCACTTTGGCATAGCATTTTTAAGTTCAATTTGTGGCCAACATACCTCAAATGGTCACTTATTGACCATTAGAGTGTTCTTTAATAGGTTGGTAAGCCAAGTCAATTTTTCATGCTTCAAAACCCTAGTGTCCAAGGCAATTTACCCATAAACCTCCATTAGCATCCTAGTTAAACATCTATGTAAATATATAACTTAAATACAGTCTTCAACTCATGCTAAGTCCATTAAAAACATTCAAAACCCTTCCTCTATTAGGGCTGCCGAAATTCAAGTGTTCATACCCATAGGTTTTTTTGTTCATTTAAACTACAAATCTTACTAAGTTCAAGTCCAAAATCATGGAAATAAGGAGTTTAATGGGTATAAGTGCACTAACCTTGAATGGCAGATTTTTCCAAGCCTCTAAACCTCAATTTCCTTCCTCTTGTTGGCTGCCAAGAACTTGTTTAAGATGTGGGGTAAGGTTTTAATGAAGTGAAGTTAGGGTTTAGTGGTGAAAAGAAGAGAGAAAATAAGCTTGATGGAAGTTGGCAATGGGGGTTTAGGGCAAGGTTGATTTCGGCTGCAATTGGGGAGGATGGTGGCTGCTGGATTTTGTGGTTATTTAGTCTTCATTTTATCTCTTTATTAGTTAGTCAAATGGTAGATTAATTGTGATTGGTTGAACATTTTAAATGACATCACTTTGATGTCATATATAGCCATTTTTCCTCAATTTCTTTTCTTTCCTCCACTACTCATTTTCAATTTAATTTCTAGCAATATTTATTCATATTTTATGTCATATTAATTATTTACTCAACTGGGCAAGTCGGCCAAAAATCACCTCGGAAGGGGAAATGACCAAAATGCCCTCCGTTTGGCTTAACGGGTCAAGATTGTCTGTACCGATTGAAAAATTTTTCTAGGTATTTTCTTGGCATTCTAATGCCATGGGAACCTCAGTAACCCTTCTCTGGAGTCCCAAAAATTATTTTACAATTTTTCCCCCGGGTCTAGGGCTCCTCGTTGCGAGAACCGCAACTTCCCTCTGGTTACCCATCGCTTGGGCACCGGCTCGTTTAACTCGTTTGTATTTTATTCCTAAAATTTTTACTAATTTTTTTTATTAATATTTGAGTTAATTATGGTTCCCGACTTTAGTTTAAATATTTTTCCGGACATTTTAGCTGTCCGGACCGACACCGGTCACCGGAACAGTAGGATGTACGGAGTGGTTATCGGGAGGGTGTTACATTTGTGACCTAATTAAGTGTGTTAGAAGTGTTGGAATTAAAGTCAAATTCGGAGGGAGTGTGGTCTTGCTGCTGCAGCATAACCAAGTCAACTTTGAGAGACCAAAAATGAAATTTTACAAGTCCAATTGGTAATGAAAATAGGCACTAAATGACACAATTTTCATTTAGGAAGCATGCCCAAAAAGTGACTAAAACCTAGTGAACAAATTGACCAAAGTTGGAAAATTGCAAGCTGCCTTGCACAAACGGACCAAATGAATAGTGTTTGTTCATTTGGTGATAACTCGTGTTAAGCAGGTCAAAATGTTCTGAAATTTTACCAATAGTTAGATGATATATAGATCTTAAACTTTCATGCGGAACATAAACCCAAATTATGCCGTTAACCCAATCAAATTACTGAGCAAAGTTGAATCACTGAACCTGCAGAACTGCAGATTTACCATATGAACAGTAAAGTTTCAATGCCTATAACTCTCTTTAGAAAACTCTGATTTAGGTGATTCTTGAACCGATGGAAACCTAAGACATAGTAGAACATTTCTGTTATGGAAAGTCAATCATTATATTATTTCTGTGTATATTCTGTATTCTGTATTCCTATTTAGGATTTCTTATTTAGGATTTCTTCCTAATTAGTATAACACAATTATAGGAATCAATTGTATATAAATACCCATGTACAGATTAATTGAAATATATGAGAATCATCTCTTTCTACATGGTATCGTGAGGTGTCATCTATCTAGGGTGATTATTTGTTCTCACCACCCACTCAGAGAGACCTTGCCGCCAACCTACTGCTTCGACCGATCAACATTGCCAAGATCGCCTCAATCCCCTCATTCCACCACTGTGTGTCGTTGTTCGATCCAAGACACCATTAAAGGACTTCGAGGTTTGGCTCTCGATCCTATTTCGTATTTGCTTGATTTGTGATTTTGGATTATTTTGTTGTCACAAGCACTTTGGATTAGCGTTTGGTTAGTTTTCTTTGTCTCAACAAATGGCGGACAATAAGAATGTTATTTCGATGTGATTACGATGATGACTAAGATCACGAACACAAACTTAATGGTTCGAATTATCCGGAGTGGAGTAAGATCATAGGGTCTATTTGCGTAGCATTGTTAAGGATGATCACCTTACTAAAGATCCACCTACCGATGATACACAACAAACTTGGCTAAGGGAGGATGCTCGGTTGTTTTGCGGCTTGAACTCGATTCACGGTGAGGTAATTAGTTTAATTAATCACTGCGAATTTGTTAAGGAATTGATGGATTACTTAGATTTTCTCAGATTCGTAAAGGGAATATCTCCGTATTTATGATGTTTGTAAGGCATTCTACGTCTTGAGAAAGAGAATAAGTCTCTCACGGCTTATTTTATGGATTTTAAGCGGGTATATGAGGAACTTAATGTATTGTTGCCTTTTAGTTACGATGTGAAAGTTCAAAGAGCCCAACGGAGCAACTGGTCATATGAGTTTTCTTGCAGGCCTTCCTTGAGTATGAGATCGCTAAATCTCGATTCTTTCGATTCGAGATTTCCTCTTTGCATGAAACATTCACACGGGTCCTTCTGCAAAAGAGTACCCAATCTTCACGACACAAGAGTGCTCTTATTAGCCATAATCCAAATGGACAACAGGGTAATAGAAGAGGAAGTAGAGGAGGAATTACAGCAAATGTAAGTAATCGTAATGGAGAGGCTAGTTCTAATCAGGACTCAAGAGGAGTCATTTGTTATTATTGTCATGAGCCTGGCCATACAAAATATAATTGTCCGCAACTTCAGAGGAAAAATCAGCGATCACAGATGGCAAATATGGCAGCAGAGGATTCTACAGTATCTTCCTCTGAGAAAACTGTTTTGGTATCCGCAGAGGATTTTGCACGATTTCCCAAAGATCGTGCATCTCTAAAGCCTACCAGTTCCCCTATCACTGCGATTGCTGAGTCAGGTAAATCCACTACATGTCTTGTCCTCATCCAAATGGGTTATTGATTCTGGTGCAACAGATCACATGACAGGTAATTCTAGTCATCTATCTACTTTTCAGTCTAATCCCACTTCCTCTCATTACTTTAATGATGGTTCTACTTCTTGTGTCATGGGTTCTGGAACTGCGAATCCGACTTCGTCAATTTCTTTGTCATCTGTTTTGTGTCTACCAAATTTCTCTTTTAATCTACTTTCTGTTAGTAAACTTACTCGTACCTTAAATTGTTCTATTTCCTTTTTTCTGATCAGTGTTTGTTTGGGATCTTACGACGGCAGATTATTGGTAGAGGACGTGAGTCGTGTGGTCTCTACATTCGGAAAATCATGTACCGCGATCGCTTTTTTGCTCCAAAGACCTTAACACCTCTTGAAGCTCATTGTAGATTGGGTCATCCTTCTTTGTCTACCATGAAGAAGTTGTGTCCTCGATTTGATCTTTATCGAGACTAGAATGTGAGTCGTGTCGGTTTGCAAAACATCATCGTTTGCCTTCTGTGTCTAGAGTCAATAAACGGGCTTCATCCCCTTTTGAGTTAGTTCATTCTGATGTTTGGGGTCCTTGTTCTGTTACTTCTAAAACTGGATTTCGTTATTTTGTTACTTTTGTTGATGATTACTCTCGTGTTACCTGGTTATATTTAATGAAGAATCGTTCTGAGTTGTTTTCTATCTTTTGTGCCTTTTGTAATGAAATCAAAACTCAATTTAATATTTCTGTGCGCATATTAAGAAGTAACAATGCTAAAGAATATTTTTCAGCACAATTTCAATCTTATATGACACAAAATGGCATTCTTCATCAGTCTTCCTGTGTGGATACCCCATCCCAAAATGGCGTGGCCGAAAGAAAAAATCGGCATCTTCTTGAGGTAACTCGTGCTCTTCTTTTTCAGATGAAAGTTCCTAAACACTTTTGGGCGGATGCAGTTTCTACGACATGTTTTTTGATCAATTGTATGCCTTCTTCTGTCCTTAATGGGGATATTCCTTATACTGCTTTGTTCCCTACAAAATCTTTGTTTCCCGTTGAACCCCGTATTTTTGGTTGTACTTGTTTTGTACGTGATGTTCGTCCGCAGGTTACTAAATTGGATCCAAAGTCTCTCAAATGTGTCTTCCTTGGGTACTCCCGGATCCAAAAAGGGTACCGTTGTTTCTCTCCTACTCTTAATCGTTATCTTGTTTCTGCAGATGTCACATTTTTTGAGTCCACTCCATTTTTTTCTCAATCATCCGTGTATGAGAGTCAGGGGGAGGAAGATGATATCTTAATATATACTGTCCAACCAATGTTTAGTCCTCTCTCACAGCCTATTTCTTCCGTCTCTAGACCTACTCGGCCTCCCATTGTTCATGTTTATTCCAGAGATTGAGATTCGACTCAGATCCTCCACCGGCTACTTCGTTGGGAGATCCTCAGACTCATACTGATCATGATTCTGATCTAGACTTACCCATTGCTCTTCGTAAAGGTAAACGTTCATGTACTTACCCTATCTCTTCTTTTGTTTCTTATAATCAATTGTCTTCTTGTTCTCGGTGTTTTGTTAGTTCTTTAGACTCTATTCCCATCGCTAATACTGTTGGTGAGGCACCTGTCTCATCTGGCCGTGTGTCTTTGCTATGAAAGAGGAAATGGAGGCTTTAGATGCTAATGGTACATGGGAACTGTTGCCTTGCCCACTTGGTAAGAAAGCTATTGGTTGCAAATGGGTATTCTGAGAAAGGTAAATCTGATGGTTCTGCGTGGCTAGATTAAAAGCACGCCTTGTAGCAAAAGGATATGCTCGACATATGGGGATGATTACTCTGACACTTTTTCTCCTGTAGCTAAACTTACTTCTGTTCGCTTGTTTATCTCTTTAGCAGCTACATATGATTGGCTCCTGCACCAATTGGATATCAAGAATGCCTTCCTTCATGGTGATCTTCAGGATGAGGTGTATATGGAGCAACCACCTGGGTTTGTTGCTCAGGGGGAGTTGGGTAAAGTTTGTAGGCTTCGGAAGTCTCTTTATGGCTTGAAACAAAGTCCTAGGGCCTGGTTTGGGAGATTCAGTGAAGCAGTACAGGAATTTGGTATGCAAAAGAGTAAGTGTGATCACTCAGTATTTTATAAGCAATCTGAGGCTGGTCTAATTCTCATGTTAGTCTATGTGGATGACATTATCATCACCGGGAGTGACTCTGCAGTATTTCATCTCTTAAAATCTTCCTCCAAACCAGTTTGGACCAAAGACTTGGTATTATTAAAGTATTTTTTGGGTATTGAAGTTATGAGAAGTAAGAAGGGTATTTTCTTGTCTCAAAAAAAATATGTCCTTGATCTATTGACAGAGACAGGAAAATTAGGTGCTAAGCCTTGTAGTGCACCAATGACTCCAAATTTACAACTATTAGCAGGGGATAGTGAGTTGTTTGAAGATCCAGAGAAATACAGGAGATTGGTAGGAAAATTGAACTACCTTACTGTCACTCGTCCTGACATTGCTTATGCCGTTAGTGTGGTAAGTCAGTTTATGTCTTCCCCAACTGTTGCTCATTGGGAAGCCTTGGGACAAATCTTGTGCTATCTGAAGGGAGCTCCAGGAAGAGGTTTGTTATATGGTAATCATGGGCATTTAAATGTTGAGTGTTTTTCAGATGCCGAAATTTGGATCTAAGGTTGATAGGAGGTCAACTCTTTGGATATTGCGTTTTGTTGGAGGAAATTTGGTGTCTTGGAAAAGCAAGAAGCGAGTGTAGTTTCTCGATCTAGTCTTTGAATCCGAATACAGAGCCATGGCACAATCAGTATGTGAGGTAATGTGGATATTTCAATTACTAGATGAGACAGGTTTTAAGACCCCCCTGCCTGCGAAATTGTGGTGTGATAATCAAGCTGCTCTCCATATTGCTTCTAATCCGGTATTTCATGAGCGGACCAAACATATTGAGATTGATTGTCACTTTGTTCGTGAAAAGATTCAACAACAGATCATCTCAACAGGAAATATCAAAACTGGAGAGCAGTTAGGAGATATTTTCACAAAAGCTCTGAATGGAGCTAGGATTGACTACATTTGTAACAAGTTGGGCATGATTAACATCTATGCTCCAACTTGAGGGGGAGTGTTATGGAAAGTCAATCATTATATTATTTCTGTGTATTCTGTATTCCTATTTAGGATTTCTTATTTAGGATTTCTTCCTAATTAGTATAACACAATTATAGGAATCAATTGTATATAAATACCCATGTACAGATTAAATGAAATATATGAGAATCATCTCTTTTTACAATTTCATATGAAGAAAATTAGACAAAATTATGGACTTAACTTGATCAAACTGCTGAACAAAGTTGGATCAATAAATCTGTAGAACTAAATTCTGCAGCATGAACAGTAACCGTAATTTGGATATAACTTAAGCTACAAAACTCCAACTGGAGTGACTCAAAAAGGAGAATAAACTTAAGACAATAGGAACATTTTCTATGAAAGAAGTTTTATCAAATTCCAATAGAAAAGTGACTAATGGAACAGTGCAACCGAGACACCAAAAACTGAAAATTGACCATTTTGCCTAAAAGACTTAAGTGTTGAGAAAATGACCAAAATGAACAAGTTTGGTGACCAAAATGTGGTATGTGGGTGAAGTTGGAATTCCCATACCTATTAAACCTTAGAAAGTCAACAATTTGACTTGAATAGTGTAGTGAATAGTAACCCGAAACACACAAATTTCAAGAACGTCGAGTATAGCACATTAGAGCTAGGTAAAAGTGAAGTTAAATTTATTTTTGGATTTACGCTAAGTTATGGTATTGAAACACTGTAAAACTGTGTGTTTCAGCTGAAAAAGACTTGGAAGGTCTGAGAGACTGAGTCAAGGCCTAAAGTCGACTCACGTCAAGTTTGTGCACAATAAACCTTATTTGAGCCTTTTGTCATTGAAAAATTAATTTAGTGTGATTTATGAAAATTTGAAGTTAATTATGAATTGTATTGCCATCTTGTGAATGAAATTATGACTTTGGAAATTTATTGGATTTCTGATGAATCATTTGAATAAAATATTTGAAATTGATTTTTGATTCACACTTAGCATGACAGTATCTTATTATTCCTCCTCGATTTATGGGGTGAGATCGGTTATCATTTCTCCCTCTCTGGTTTACCAGTTGAGATTGTAGATCGGATGAGTACTCATTAGCTAGCTAGCCAACTCCCCGATTGATTTCGATTAGTGGAGTTGTAGATTGCTTTGTCGTGGTGTACAACGCGGCATTGATCGGAAATTTTGTGTAATGGCTTAAGTTGTGTATGAATTGGCAACACTGTGTTCTTAAATTATTTGACTAAATTGTGTTATTATGAGTTTTGATAATTTGTGAAATGTGATTGAGAAATATTTAAATTGTGTTTTGGTAATGAATGATTTATGTATTGTATTTAAAATTTTTATTTTGCACCACTGTGTATTTTTATACTCAGCGATAGCTTGTTTTGCTGTTGCAGATAAGAGCAAGGAGAAAGCGGCAGGGTGAGCTGCTATCAATATTGAAGATTCCATTGATCTTTTTGTACGGGTATTGTTTTATACCCTTGTAGTTATTTTGATGTAAATATTGTGATGTTATATGTATCAACGTAAAGTGAGCAGTTGTATAAGAAATTGTAATAATTTTATTTTTGGATTGTATACCTGTAAATTTAATTTGTGCATACAATATTGATGGAATGATATGAAATAGTTTGTTTTGAGAAATTTTGAGATGACAAATTTTGGATTAAACTATGGAATTGATTTGAGATATGTTGACTTGAGAATATTTGGAGGTTGGGAGTTATGAAAAATTTATTAGAAGTGCTTTTTACAAGTTTTTAAAGAACTGTTTTCTCAAAATACAGATAGCACTCAGCCGAAATTTTTATAAAATTTGCAGAAAAAATAAAAATGGATACAAAATTTTTACTAGTTTTTAAGCTTTGAATAAATGATTTTAATTCATACCAAAATGCTCACCACTTCCAAAATGTAAGAAAATAGTTTTAAAATCCCTTGTAGGGTACTTAATGAGTTATCGGTAGGTGAAGTTCGATAGTTCATGAAGTATTCTACAGGATCATGTTATGCCTTATAGAGGGGTAAGGTGTGACAACCACAACCTTTTATGATGTAGGCAAATAAAAATAATGTCCAAAACTCTCTTTTAGATATCCAACAAATCGACCCTTTTCTGATCTGGTTTCCAATTTATCAGTGTTCAGCTTTTTAATATAGGCTGAACAACCCCAAATCTTAACATGTTTAAGACTTGGTTTTCATCCATGCCATATCTCATAAGGTATGGAAGATACTAATTTTGATGGAATCCTATTCAGAATATGCAAAACTGATTCTAATCCCCAAAAGGAGAATGGCATATCAGTATAGCTGATCATACTACATACCATATCTAATAAGGTACGATTTCTCCTTTCAGATACACCATTTAGCTGTGGCGTTCCTAGAGGAGTCAGCTAGGAAATAATGCCAAGCTCTTTCAAGTATTCATCAAATTCAATACTCAAGTACTCACCTTTACAATCTGATTGAATAGCTTTAATACTTTTTCCTGTTTAATTTTCTACTTCAAATTTAAATTCTTTGAACTTTTCAAAGGATTCATGTTTGTATTTCATCAAATACAAATACCCAAACATTGATTTATCATCAGTAAAGGTAATAAAATAATGAAAACTGCCTCTAGCCATTTCTTTAAATGGGCCACATATATCACTATGTATTAGTTCCAAAATATTTTTAGCCCTTAGCCCTTGTCCAACAAAGGGTAATCTAGTCATTTTGCCCATAAGGTAGGATTCACAAGTTGGAGCAAGTTCAGAACCCAATGAGGATAAAATCTCCATTTTCTCCAACTTTGCAATCCTATCTTCTGCAACATGACCTAACCTCAAATGCCAAATATATTTTGAACTTGAGTTGATTTTCAGCATGGCATTGCATTCATTTAGATCACTTGCATTCAAATTGTATTTATCATTATTATCCAAATAATAAAGACTATCATGCATATAACCCAAGCCAACATATTTATTTCCAAAATAAATATTGCAAACATCATCTATGAACTGAATTTCATATCCATTTCTAGTCAAACTAGATATAGAAATGATGTTCTTAAAAGCATCAGGTACATATAAAATATCATTCAAACACAAAACATGTCCACACATGTAAAAGGATTTAGATCGTATGGCTAAAGCTTCAACAGTTGAGCCATTGCCAATCCAGAGTCTAACATCTCGAGAATGCAAGCTGCTACTGTTTGCTAGTTCCTGCATATCATAAGAAATGTGAGAAATGGCATCAGTATCTAAAACCCGAGATGTAGATGAACTATGAGTATCATCAGAATCTAAATAACAAGATACAGACATACCTTCTGAAGGTCTATCCTTCTTGTCCTTCAGAGAAGCAAGATACTCTGGGTAGTTTCTTTTCTAGTGCCCCTATTTCTGGCAGTGGAAACACTTTCCTTTGCCTCTATCAGCATTGGTCTTCCCCTTCTGTTTGGCTATCTTCTTGGAAGGACCAGGAATTTGAGGTTTCCTTTTCTTATTGCCCTTCTTCTTATTAGACTTTCTAGTAGAAGAAGATGTAATCAAAGCTACCTCTTTTCCTTTATTATCGAGCATATTCTTTTAGGCAATAACCAGCATGTTAAGTAAACCAGCCAAGGTGTATTCCTGCTTAATCATATGGAAATTTGTCATAAAATTTCCAAATGACTTAGGTAGGGACTGAAAGATCAAATCCGTCTGTAGTTGGAAATCTATGTTAAAGTCAAGATGTTCAATCTGCTCAATCAGCTGAATCATCATGTGGACATGATCCCCAACATTCTGTCCCTCAGACATCCTCATGTGAAATAGCTACCTAAATATCTCATACCTGGCATTCCTGCTATGCTCACCTTACAACTCTTGCACGTGAAGGAGGATCTCACTAGCACTCTGCATGTTCTCATGCTGCTTCTGCAACTCATTACTCAGATAAGCAAACATGTAACACTTGGCTCTCATATCATGCTCCTTCCACTTGTCCAAAGTATCATGTTCCTCTTGAGTGGCCTCTGGAGGTAAAGGACCAGGAACATTTGAGTCTATAACATATCCTATATGTTCAAGGTTCAAGACAAGTTTCAAATTTCTAAGCCAATCAGAAAGATTAGGTCATGTTAACCTATTGCGATTAAGTAAGCTCGCAAGGATATTAGATGGTGGTGGTTGTTGTGCGCTCATTATTATCAGAAGAATAACATAGAAAATAACTAGATTAATTAGTAAATATGTCATATAATTAACCAAAATGATTATATTATGGTCTTTTAATCAAATTGATCCTCCCACTAACTTAGCAAATCCTACACTTACAAAGTAGGAAACGAAAATCCTAGTTGGATGGATTCTAATGGGTGATTGAATTCTTATAGTCTTATTGATCATCCTTAGGCACATCCATTATTGGAATTACAATAAACTGTAAGTGAGCAACTCCTTGCCCATCACATCTCATGTGAGGTTCAATCATTTACCTAGCCCCTAATGCTCAAAATCTCAGGCACATCCATTATTGACTTATCTTGCATTAGTTAAGTTGATTCCATTGAGCTAGTAAACATGCAAATAATTTTAATGTCCTTAGGCACATCCATTATTGGCCACCAAACCATTTACATATTTACAACAGCTCATGCTTAACAATTATTCTTAAGAAAATCTCTTAAATTAATTGCATCATATGCAAGTATTTAAAATTTCTTTAAATAATTGCCTCAATGGAGGGCCCATGATATAATTACTTTAATTATACCATTTCCAACTTAATCATTTATTTGAAAGATTTTGTGGTCGGCCTAATTACTATTATGGTCTCATTGTGCACATTATCCAATTAGCATACATATATCATATACTTGCATACATTTCCATACATCTCATGCATACATGGATAAATAATAAATATGGTATGATCATGGACTTTCTAAGGGATTCAATTTTGAGCCACCAAGAATTGAATCAAGACATTCCTAGGTGCATTTCATTCATTCATATTACAAGAGTTACTGAAGGAGTACACAATCAACACTTGATCTTGAATTCCTTCCACTGGTCCCACCAATGCTATTGAGCTCCTTGATCTTCTTGCAATATATTACATTGTAATCCTTGGCATACCAAGGTGAATTTATAAGAACATGGACTTCAAAGCCCTCAAATAAATGAAATTACAAACCAAAAATATTAAAACCTTTATAATACATGCCAATAAAATAAAATTAATTATTGTACAACCCAAAGAAAAATAAAAGAAATAAATCCAATTACATTGGTCTTTTATTGCCCATGATCATCCATCATGCATATTACCATTTAACAATTAAATAAAACATACATGCTAAAATTAAATTGAATATCTCATATTCAACTAAAAAATTGAGATTTGAATCTCATTCAACCAAATTTAAAAATTCAGATTTGAATCTTATTCAAAACAAATTAAAAAATTCAGATTTTAATCTCATTCAAACAAATTTAAAAATTCATATTTGAATCTCAATCAAACAAATTTAAAATGCAATTGAAGGAGTGGAAGCATGAAAATTATTAGATTAGAACATTTAATTCAAAAATTTTCTTCTAGGGTCTCATGCATCATGTGAGGTTCATTATGTACCTAATCGATTTCAATGTTCAATTGCATATAAAAATACTTTTAATATGTATTAGGATCTACATTTGCCATTTAAGATTTTAGAATTAACAAATTAATTCATTAGAATCCTAGATTGATATAAGAATATGTGCACTAACCTTTGGATGCACTGTAGATGTGATTGGTACCTTGTGAAGCACCTAGGACCCCAAATGTTGTCCCTCTAGCTTGTCCACACCAAGATCACCAATGGGCAGCCCCTAAACCAGCTTCTCAAGCCTCGCCAACTAATTAGAAATTAGGGATTTGCCTTTAGAGAGGTTGTAGATGTGTATAGGACACTAGAAACAATTTCTAGTGATTTTAATTCAAAGCAACTTAGATTATTCCCTTTGAATTGATGAGAGAATATGAAGAGAGGAGAAGAGCATAGAGGTGGCAGCACACTTGAGAGAAAATAGGAAGGGTGGTTGATTTTTTTATTTTCTCATAACATCTATATAATTAGATCATCACTCAAAAACCTTGCCATATGTCATCACCTGATTGCATTTTAATTTTAATTGACCTAATCACATTAAGTCAAGTGTCAAAGCTAGACTTAATCTTGACTTTGATCATCTTACATGATGGGAAGACAAAAGACAAACCATGATGCCATGTGTCACCATCTTTGTAATACCCCTATTTGCATAGCCTGGTATATTTTACTATTCCGGTGATCGGTGTTGGTCCGGATAATTAAGGGAATTATAACTACATCTAAGACACCTAGAGAAGCCCTGAACACAAATAATTAGTAATTATCAATTAGTTAAGTATAAATAAGAAAAACAGAACATGAGAAGTTAAATGAGCCGAGAGTCACAGCGATGGGTGACCTTCTCGGGAAGGACTGCGAGGTCGATTCAAACTCAAATTTTGAACCGTAAAATGTGACGTTGCAGTCCTTAGGACTATTGCGAACACAGTGGAAAAGAGAAAATCAAGAGAAAGAATTGTTAAGCCGATCAAATAATTAAGTTAGGGATCCGAAAGAAATATTGAATTATTTGCAAACCAGGTCGAACCGGCGAGGGGCAATTTGGTCAATTGACCCCTAGAGCTGACTCCTGACCTGACTGTCAAATAAAATCATAGAAAATAAAATTTTAGAATTGAGAATTAAATTAAAAAACTAATGGAAAAATAAAAAGAAAAGAATGAAAAAGAAAAAGTGAAAAAGTTATTACGTCGTGCATGACATCATGCATTATGCAATAAACTTAATCATTAAATATTAAAAAATGTGAGATAATTATGTAGTAATTAAGTCAAAATTTATAAAAGAAAAGAAAAGAAAAAAGTTGTCTTCCTCACCCATTTTTGCCGTCTCTCATCTCTCACCCTCTCCCTCTCAAAATCCTCCATGACAGCTCATTTTTGAGCTTGAAGAAACCAAAATTTAGCCATAGAAATTGCAAGTTCCATAATTAAACCTTGTTTGGGCAACTAGAAAGGAAGATTGGTCAAGAAAGTTTGAACGAAAAGTGAAGGAATTGGGTGGTTGAATTTCAAAGAGAAGGTTAGTAAGCTAAACTTTGAATTTCTAGCTGAATTATTGAGTTTATAGTTGAAAAAACCTAGAAATATGTTTAAAATGAAAAGAAAACATATTTGGAGGACTATGTGTGATTTCGGCCAGCCATAGATTTATGAGAATATGATGTGTTTTGATTGAATTAAAAGCGTATGTAAGCTTAAATGAGTGTGTAAGTAATGTGTATACATTTTAATTTCAAGAATTAAGTCAAGTAGCAAAGTTAGGTTTTTGGACCTAGGGTTTGAGAGACAAAATTTAGAGAAAGTCAAATGGTATGTTTGACCTTTTTTGAGCTGAAAAATGGTCATATGTGACCAATTGTGGTGTGTAGGAAGTGTTGGAATTGAGTTTAAATTCGGATTGGTTATAGGCATTCTGCAGGCAGCAGAACCAAGGTCTCTTTCAGGGATCAAAACTGAAAGTTTACCAACCCAATTGGTGTAAGGTCAATTGGGAATGAAACTACACACAAAATGACACATTTTTCATTTAGGAATTATGCCCAGACAGTGACGAAAACCTAGTAAACAAATTGACCAAATCTGGAATTGGATGTTCTGCCCTGTACAAAAATGATCAAATGAATTTGTTCATTTGGCCATAACTTGGGCTAAGTAGGTCTAAATGACCTGAACTTTTACTAGTAGAAAACTGAGACACAGCACTACAACTTTCTTGAAGAACACAAACCAAAATTATGCCCTTGACCAAGTCATTTAGCCACCCAAACTTAGTGACCTAAATGTGCCAGAACCAGTTTTGGTGTCCAGAAAATCTGGGTTAGACAAATCTGACAAACCAATCGAAATGGAGTGATTCAAAAAGGAAAATAAAGTTAAGACAATAAGGAACAATTTCTATGAAGAAAACTTGGCCAAATTCTAACAGCAACCTGACCAATGGAACAGTGCAAAATAGGTCACCAAAACTGAAAATTTGAAAGTTTGCCTAAAAGACTTAAGTTTTGAGAAAACAACCAAAACCAACAAATTGGCAACCAAAATGTGGTATGTGAGTATAGTTCGGGTTCTCATACCTTTTAAGTATTAGAAAGTCAATATTTTGACTTGAATAGTACCATAAATAGTAACCCCAATATGAAAATTTTCAAGAATGTAAGTTTAATCATATTGGGATTAATTATTGGAATTAGTGTGAGGCAAAGATACCGAGACACTATAAATTTCATGTTTCAGCTGAAAATGACCCGGAAGGTCTAAGAGATGAGTCAAGACCTAAAGGCGAGTCATATCAAGTTTGTGCAAAATAAACTTTATTTAAGCATTTTCTCATTGAGAATTTAATTTAGTACGCATTATAAAATTTTTGTGTTAATTATGAGTTTAAGAACTTTTGTGTTGCCACTTTGTGAATGAAAATGTGACTTTGAAAATTGATTTGATTTTGCATGCAATATTTGAATAAATTGTTTTAAATTGATTTCTGATTCACACTTAGTATGATAGTGCCGTATTATTCTTCCTCCATTTATGGGGTTGAGATCGATTATTTTCCTCCCTCTCTGGTTTACTAGTTGAGCTTGTAGGTCGGATGAGTACTCATTAGCTAGCTAGCCACTTCCCTCAATGATTTCTGTTAGTGGGCTTGTAGATCGATTTGTCGTAGTGTACAACATGGCATTGATTGGAAATTTTGTGTCATGGCTTAAGTTGTGTATGAATTGGCAACACTATGCATAGTAAATTATTTGACCAAAATTGTGCTATAATGAGTTTTGATAATTACGAATTATTTAAATTGTGATTTGTCAATGAATGTTTTATGTATTGCATTTCAAATTTTTATTGTCCACCACTGAGTTCTTTTATACTCAGCGATAGCTTATTTTGCTGTCGCAGATAAGGGCAAGGACAAAGTAGCAGAGTGAGCTGCCGAATTGATAAGTACTTCGCTGATATTTTTGTACGGGTATTATTTTATACCCAATGTAATTTAGTTTGTTGTAAATAAATATTGTTCAAATGTATTATCGTAAAGTTGAACAGTTGTATTTATAAATTGTAATATTAATATTATTAGATTTTATATATGTAAATTAAACTTATGAATGTAAATTAGCTCTACTGAATGCAATGTTGATAGAATTATTTTGAAATGGTTTGATCTGAAAATTTTGAGTTGAGTTGAGATTATTTGGAGGTTGGGAGTTGTGGAAATATTTATTGGAAGTGTTTTTACAGGCTTTTGAAGAACTGTTTTCTCTAAATAAAGATGGCACTCTGCCGAAATTTTTCCAAAATTTGCGAACAAATAAAAATGGACAAAAATTTTTACTAGTTTTGAAACTTCAATTAAATGTTTTTAATTCCTACTAAAATTCTCACCACTTCCAAAATGTAAGAAAATGGTTTTAAGATCCCTTGTAGGATACTTAATGAGTTATCGGTAGGTGGAGTTCGGTAGTTCATTAGGTATTCTACGGGATTATGTTATGCCTTACAGAGGGATAATGTGTGACATGTTTTAGTGGTATCAAAGCATCATTTTACAATGAATTTTGATTATGTATATGAATATTTCTTTGATAAGTACAACTGCTCAAGTGTCTTTAATTGATATATATGACATATCTACATCATGAATATGCACTAACAGAGGTCAACCTCCTTGTGTTTGATCTCAGGAAGTAGAAATTTTTGAGAAACGGAATGGAAGAGGGAGATCTTTCTGTGGAGCAATCTGTCGAGGCTAAGGTCCAAGGGGAAGCCCCAGCACTCTAGAACGTGAGTGGGTCAGCCACTCCAGCTCCTACTCCAGCACCACAGTTTCCTGCTCAATTTATACAGCAGATGGTTGCGTTTTTTCAATAAATGGCAGGAAATGTGCCACCTCAAGCTCAGATGCAAGCACCTGCAGCACAACCACAGCCCTCGGCTCGGCAATATGAAAAATTAATGAAATTTGGGGCCACCGAGTTTAAGGGCACTGTGGATCCATTAGAGGCAGAATAGTTGTTAGAGAGAATGGAACGGGTTTTTAGAAAGCTGCAGTGTGTAGAAGAGCTGAAGTTCAAGTACTCTATTTCTTTATTGCAAGGGGATGCATATGAATGGTGGAAAACCATCCCCCACAGCCTGGTTGAGCCACCTGTGCTGACCTGGACAGACTTCCTAAGGGAATTCAGACAAAAATGGGTTCCCGATGCTTATGTAGATATGAAATTACAAGAATTCTTGAGCCTGAAGTAAGGGGACAGAACAATAGCAAAGTATGAGCGGGACTTTTTAAGGCTAAGTCATTATGCTGGAAGCTTAGTCTCCACCCCCAGAGACAGATGTAAGAGGTTTGAGGCTGCATTGAGGCCTAGCTTAAGAATGCAAGTTGTGGCATTCAGACACTAGAATTTTTCTGAGCTGATTTCACAAGCCCTAGAACTGGAAAAGATATAATCAGAAGGGGCAGTGAAGAAGGGCACTCAAGAGAAAGAAAAGACCAAAAAGGCTACAGGCCAGGCTACTGAGAGTGGTTTTGAGAAGAGGAAATAGTTTGGGGGATCCAGCTCTCGCAAGTCTGGCAGAGGCAGATAATCTGGCCAAAGACCACCCCGGTCTGGTCAGTAAACCCAGCAGGCATCTAGAGGAGCTTTATCAGTCCAGCAGTGTTAGACTTGTGGTAGAACACACGGTGGGGTGTGTTTCAAGGCCACAGGTGCATGTTTTAACTGTGGAGGGAGCGAACATTTTGCTAAAGATTGTACTAGTCCACGTCGATCTGGACCTTCTGCTACATTTGAAGGATTAACTCAAGTCTCTGCACCTAGAGCGTCACAACCAGCTAGTCGAGGTAGAGGCAAAGGTAGGGGTCCTAGTAGCACTCATGGAAGTCAGAGTACTGTTAACCAGCCAGAACCAAGTGGTGCACCAGCTAGAGTCTATACCATGAAACAGAGAGAGGAGGCTAAAATATCAGACATAGTAGCTGGTATTTTCTATATCCTTGACCTAGATGCATATGTGTTGTTTGATCCTGGCTCCACACATTCATATGTCAGTGCCAGTGTGATGTGTTCTACTGCTATCCGGTGTGTACAAATGGACTATGATGCGCTAGTAACTAGCCCATTAGGTCAGGAGGTTAGGGTCAACAGAATCTATAGAGACTGTCCTTTGGTGATCCAAGGACATATTTTTCTATCAGATTTAATTGAAATGCCCTTCAGAGATTATGATATTATCTTGGGCATGGATTGGTTAGCCAGGCATCATGCAATGATTGGCTGTAGACTGAAGATAGTAACTTTTGGTCTCCCTCAGTATGGTGATGTAGTAATACATGGGAAGAGGCAGTTATTGCCGTCAAACATCATTCCAGCTGCACTGGCCAAAAAAATAATCAGAAAGGGGTGTGAAACATACTTGACACATGTGATAGACACCCAAGTGGGTAGTCCAGCATTGAGGGACATTCCCACAGTATGTGACTTTCTGGATGTGTTTCCTGATGAATTGCCAGGATTACCTTCAGAAAGAGAAGTGCAGTTTGAAATTGATGTTATGCCTGGTGTGGACCCAATCTCCATAACTCCATGTAGAATGGCACCAGCAGAACTAAAAAAATTGAAAGTGCAGTTGTAAGAGCTACTTAACAAGGGCTTCATCCGCCCTAGTGTGTCACCTTGGGGAGTTCCAGTGTAGTTTGTAAAGAAGAAGGATGGCACTCTCCAGTTATGCATTGACTATCGGTAGTTGAATAAGGTGACAATAAAGAATAGATACCCATTGCCCCGCATTGATGACTTGTTTGATCAGTTGAGGGGTGCAGCTGTGTTCTCCAAAATTGACTTGAGATCAGGTTATTATCAGCTGAAAGTACAAGAGTAGAGTATTCCTAAAACTGCCTTCAGAACCCGCTATGGCCATTATGAGTTCTTGGTTATGCCATTCAGGTTAACTAATGCTCTGGCTGCTTTTATGGATTTGATGAACACTACCTTCAGACTATACCTTGATCAGTTTGTAGTTGTGTTTATAGATGATATATTGGTTTATTCGAGGAGTGCAGAAGAGCATGATAGACATCTGCGGATTGTACTGCAAACTTTGAGGGAGAAACAGCTATATACACCAAATCATCAAAATGTGAATTTTGGCTGAAGGAGATATCCTTTTTGGGGCACATAGTGTTAGTAGAAGGTATCAAGGTAGATCCTAGCAAGATAGAAGTTGTCTTTAATTGGAAGCCACCTAAAAATATCACAGAGATTCGTAGTTTCCTGGGGTTAGTTGGATACTACCGCCGTTTTGTGAAAGGGTTCCCCATGTTGGCATCTCCATTGACCAAGCTGTTTAGGAAAGATGTGAAATTTCAGTGGATAAACAAATGCCAGCAGAGTTTTAACGAATTAAAGAGATGTTTGACTGAGGCTCCTGTCCTGACTTTACCTACACAGGGTAAAGAATATACAGTTTATAGTGATGCTTCTCACAATGGGTTAGGCTGTGTATTAATGCAAGATCGAAATGTCATTGCCTATGCATCACGCCAGCTGAAACCGCATGAGAGGAACTGTCCGACACATGATTTAGAGCTTGCAGCTATAGTGTTTGCTCTTAAGATCTGGAGACACTATTTGTATGGGAGAAATGCTACATATACACAGATCATAAGAGTTTGAAGTATTTAGGCACCCAGAAAGAGTTGAATTTGAGACAGAGGAGATGGTTAGAGTTGATAAAAGACTATGATTATCTGATAGACTATCAGCCAGGGAAAGCTAATGTTGTGCCTAATGCCTTAAGTCGTAAGACTATAGCAAGTCTACGGGTTACTCCTTTGTCTATGGTACATGAATTTGAAGGAGCGGGAGCGTGAAAAATACAAGTTTATATCATTGAATTCAAAATTTTTTATCTAGGGTCACATGCATCATGCAAGATTTATTTTTACCTATTTGATTTCAATGATAAACAACATATTAAAACTCTTTTAATATGTTTTTGGATCTATATTAGCCATTTAAGATTTTAAAATTAATCAGATTAATTTTAGAACCCTAGATTAAATCAAGAATAAACACATTAACCTCTTGATGCACTGCAGTGTATTTGCGCCTTTGAGATGCATCTTCAGGACACCAGATGTTGTTCCTCTAGCTTGTCTACACCAAGATCACCTATGGCAGCCCTTGAATAGCTTCTAAAGCTTTTTCTATTATTTAGAAAATCAAGTTCTGCCTTTTAAGAGATTAAAGATGTAAACAGGACACTAGAAACGATTTCTAGTAGTTTTAATTCAAGAGATTGCTTGCTAATCTCTTGGAATATATGAGAGATGAAGAGAAAGAGAAGGGAGACTCTTCGGTGGCAGCACCAAGGATGAGGAGCTGCTGGTTGTTTTATTTTTATTTTTTTTCATAACAGCACTTATGTAGCTAGGTCAACATATTAAACCCTTGCCATATGTCACCCTCTGATTGGTTATAGGTTTAATTGACCCAATCACATTGTGCCAAGTGTCAAACCTATATTTAATGTTAATTTTAATCATCTTACATGATTAAAAGACATTTGGCAAGCTTATGTGTAGTGTCATGTGTCACCATCTCATGGTGCCATATGTCACCCTGTGAAATGACCAAAATGCCCGTGTCTTAATTTTGAGTTCTCAACCCAAAATAATTATTTCTCTTCTTCTAATCAATTTATATCAAATATAAATCAATTAATTAATCTTTATTAATTAATTTTCTTATTAATTAAATTCATATTTGAACACTTTAAATATAAATTTAACTTATACTATACATCCAATAATCTAGATTTGGTTTCAAGTCATGCTAGGAACTTTGCAATCTAATTACAAACCAAACCTATTTAATTAATCAATTAAACTCTTTAATTAATTAATTAATTTATATTTAATTAGGTGATAACTTATGCATGTGTGTGACTTACTAGGCTCATTACTAATTGGCAATGAGATATGATATCAACTCTTAATATCATTAGAACTCTTTCTTACCATAAATGATTTCTCTAAATCATTTTATGCACCTCATAGACCAGTTAGCACCTAGCATAGCATGCCATGGCCACCCAATTAGTAATAAGATTTACCTTAAATGAACCTATAATCATATGTTACCATGCACTAGAATCTCTCAGTTACAGAATCCCAACTCAAGCTGGAGTTATGGTTTATGTCAAACTCCATTTGCTATGAATATTATATTCTCTTTTAATTCTAGTTCTTGATTAAAAGGATTTTCTCATCAGAAACTATTTTCTGATTAAATCTATCTGTCCTGGCCAGGAACTTGAAACATCAAGAACAATTAAATGAACGTAGGATTTATCTCTATTTACTTAGAGGAACAGATTCAATCTTGATCAACACCTACCTCCATATATAACTAGTAGGAGCCAACACATGCCCATATACCCATACACAGTAAAAGTATGAAAGCAGTATCAAACTCAAACTATCTATATACAAGACAACTATACTATCTCAGGTCTAAAGATTATATGCACTGATATGATTTATGATAAAACATTGACAAGAGTAAACTCCATGTGCTTGTCATAAGTGTCACTGGTTCGGCCTACTTATCAATTATAAGTGTCTATCATGTTTGTCTTATGGCATGAGACTCACCATTCCATCTTATTTATATCTCATACAAATAACTTAGGAACAAACATGAATACAATCTTTCTGGATAAGTCATGTCCTTATTATAAAGTATCCTCGATTGTGAACCTATTTATGATACGTTGTACTAGAAATACTGTCGCTCATATTCTTAATTACTTAAGAATAGAATTTCTAACAAAATATCAATGGACCTTTTCTATTACACATAAATATCTTATGTAAATGGAAAAGTGGAAATGCCTTTTATTAATAAAAACATGTACAAGATACATACTAAATGATATGCTCTAGGTCATACTACTAACAAAGTTGAGATCATTACATGCCAGCTTAGAGATTAATGATGAGGGGCAGACAGTAGTTGCATGGCATGTACAGCCAGTGTTGATTGATCAAATTAGAATGGCTGTTCAGAATGATCAAAAGTATCAGAAGCTGTTAGAAGATGTTCGGTAGGGCAAGAAACCAGAATTCTCAGTGAGAGATGATGGTCTACTGCTACACCAAAGCAGAATGTGTGTTCCTAATGATGTTGATTTGAAACAGATCATTTTGAAGGAAGCACATGAGTCTCCTTTTGCTATGCACCCTGGTGGCACAAAAATGTATAGAGGGCTAAAGGAGCATTACTGGTGGATGGGTATGAAAAGAAATGTGGCAGAGTTTGTTTCCAAAATGCCTAACTTATTAGTAAGTGAAGGCAGAGCATCAAGTACTAGCTGGTTTGTTATATCCATTACCAGTACCAGAATGGAAATGGGAGAGAACAACTATGGATTTTGTGATGCGACTTCTGAGGACACAGAAGAGTCATGATGCTGTATGGGTCATTATTGACAGATTAACCAAGTCTGCTCATTTTTTGCCTATCCAGATGGACTATAATTTAGAGAGATTGGCCAAATTATATATAGATGAGATAGTGAGATTGCATGGAGTGCCAGTATCGATTGCGTCAGATAGAGATCCTATGTTCACTTTTAGATTCTGGGGTAGTCTTCAGAGAGCCCTAGGAACTAGATTGAACTTAGTACTGCATTCCACCCATAGAAAGATGGCCAGTCTAAAAGGGTAATTTAGATTTTGGAGGACATGCTACTGGCTTGTGTGATTGAGTTTGAAGGCGGTTGGGACACACACTTGCCTTTGATTGAGTTTGCATACGACAACAACTACCAATCAAGCATTGGGATGCCTCCATGTGAAGCTTTATATGGCAAGAAATGTAGAACCCCATTATGTTGGGATGGGGTAGGTGAAAGAAAGATGAATGGGCCAGAAATTGTTCAGCAAACTGAAGAGAAAATCAAATTGATCAGAGATCGACTTAAGACTGCATCAGACCATCAGAAGTCCTATATTGATTTAAAGAGAAGGGATATTGAGTATGCAGTGGATGACAAAGTATTTCTCAAGGTTTCCCCTTGGAAGAAAATTATGAGATTCGACAGAAAGGGGAAACTTAGTCCTCGTTTCATTGGGCCATATGAGGTTCTAGAAAGAGTGGGTCCTTTGGCATATTGTTTGGCACTACCTCCAGAGTTAGAGAAGATACATAATATCTTCCATGTGTCTATATTGAGGAGGTATCGATTAGACCCATCTCATGTACTATTAGTGGAAGAAATTAAAGTGAATCCAGTCGTCACATATGATGAAGAACCCATAGAGATTCTAGCTTATGAGGTGATGCAGTTACGGAATAAGCAGATACCATTAGTGAAAGTGTTGTGGAACCATCATTCGGGCCAAGAAGCTATTTGGGAATGAGAGGAGGACATGAGGAGACAGCACCCACAGCTATTCATAAATTGATGCTAGGTAAAATTTCGAGACGAAATTTATTTTAAGGGGGCAGAATTGTAACACCCATATTTTCATCGCCTGGTATATTTTACTATTCCGGTGACCGAATAATTAAGGGGATTAGAACCACATCAAAGACAACTAGAGAAGCCCTAAACACAAATAATTAGTAATTATCAATTAGTTAAGTATAAATAAGGAAAACAGAACATGAGAAGTTAAATGAGCCCAGAGTCACAACGATGGGTGACCTTCTCGGGAAGGACTGCGAGGTCGATTCAAACTCATAATTTGAACCGTAACATGTGACGCTGCAGTCCTTAGGACTATTACGAACACAGTGAAAAAGAGAAAATCATGAAAAAGAATTGTTAAGCCGGTCAAATAATTAGGTCAAGGATCCGGAAGAAATATTGAATTATTTATAAACCGGGTCGAACCAGAGAGGGGCAATTTGGTCAATTGACCCCTAGAGCTGACTCCTGACCTGACTGTCAAATAAAATTAGAGAAAAGAAAATTTTGAAATTGGGAATTAAATTAAAAAACTAATGGAAAAATAAAAAAAAAAGTGAAAAAATTATTACATCATGCATGATATAATAAACTTAATCATTAAATATTAAAAAAAATGTGAGATAATTATGTACTAATTAAGTCAAAATTTATAAAAGAAAAGAAAAAAGTTGTCTTCCTCACCCGTTTTTGCCGTCTCTCATCTCTCACCCTCTCCCTCTCAAAATCCTCCATGAAAGCTCATTTTTGAGCTTGAAGAAACCAAAATTTAGCCATAGAAATTGCAAGTTCCATAATTAAACCTTGTTTGGGCAACTAGAAAGGAAAATTGATCAAGAAAGTTTGAAAGAAAAGTGAAGGAATTGGGTGCTTGAATTTCAAAGAGAAGGTTAGTAAGCTAAACTTTGAATTTCTAGTTGAATTATTGTGTTTATAGTTGAATAAACCTAGAAATATATTTAAAATGAAAAGAAAACATCTTTGGTGGACTATGTGTGATTTCGGCTAGCCATAGATTTATGAGAATATGATGTGTTTTGATTGAATTAAAAGTGTATGTAAGCTTAAATGAGTGTGTAGGTAATGTGTATACATTTTAATTTCAAGAATTAAGTCAAGTAGCAAAGTTAGGGTTTTGAACCTAGGGTTTGGGAGAAAAAATTTGGAGAAATGGTCAAATAGTGTGTCTGACCTCGTTTGAGCTGAAAAATGGTCATATGTGACCAATTGTAGTGTGTAGGAAGTGTTGGAATTGAGTTTAAATTCAGATTGGTTATATGCATTCTACAGGCAGTATGACCAAGGTCCATTTCAGGGATCAAAACTGAAAATTTACCAACCCAATTGGTGTGAAGCCAATTGGGAATGAAACTAGACACAAAATAACACATTTTTCATTTAGGAATCATCCCCAGAAAGTGACTAAAACCTAGTGAACAAATTGACTAAATCTGAAATTGGGTGTTCTACCCTATACAAAAATGACCAAATGAATAGTGTTTGTTCATTTGGCCATAACTTGGGCTAGGCAGGTCTAAATGACCTAAACTTTTACCAGTAGAAAGCTGAAACATAGCCTACAACTTTCATGAAGAACACAAACCCAAATTATGCCCTTAACCAAGTCATTAAGCCACCCAAATTTAGTGACCTAAAACTGCCAGAACCAGTTTTGGTGCCCAAAAAATCTGGGTTAGACTAATCCGGCAGCCATGATTCAAATGGCTATAACTTGAGCTACAAAACTCCAAATGGAGTGATACAAAAAGGGAAATAAAGTTAAGATAATAAGGAACAATCTATATGAAGAAAACATGGCCAAATTCTAACAACAACATGACTAATGGAGCAGTGCAAAATAAGTCACCAAAACTGAAAATTTGAAAGTTTGCCTAAAAGACATAAGTTTTGAGAAAACAACCAAAACCAACAAAATTGGTAACCAAAATGTGGTATGTGAGTATAGTTGGGGTTTCCATACCTTTTAAGCATAAGAAAGTCAATATTTTGACTTGAATAGTATCATGAATAGTAACCCCAACATGAAAATTTTCAAGAATATAAGTTTAATCATATTGGGATTAATTATTGGAATTAGTGTGAGGCAAAGATATTGAGACACTATAAATTTCGTGTTTCAGCAGAAAAAGACCCGGAAGGTCAAAGAGACTAAGTCAAGGCCTAGAGATGACTCACGTCAGGTTTGTGCACAATAAACCTTATTTAAGCATTTTCTCATTGAGAATTTAATTTAGTACACATTATAAAATTTCTATGTTAATTATGAGTTTAAGAACATTTGTGTTGCCACTTTGTAAATGAAAATGTGACTTTGGAAATTGATTTGATTTTGCATGCAATATTTGAATAAATTGTTTTAAATTGATTTCTGATTCACACTTAGCATGAAAGTGCCTTATTATTCTTCCTCCATTTATGGGGTTGAGATCGATTATTTTCCTCCCTCTCTGGTTTACTAGTTGAGATTGTAGATCGGATGAGTACTCATTAGCTAGCTAGCCACCTCCCTCATTGATTTTGGTTGTCGTGGTGTACAACACGGCATTGATCGGAAAATTTTGTATCATGGCTTAAGTTGTGTATGAATTGGCAACACTATGTTTATTAAATTGTTTGACCAAAATTGTGCTATAATGAATTTTGATAATTATGAAATATTTAAATTGTGATTTGTCAATGAATGTTTTATATATTGCATTTCAAATTTTTATTGTACACCACTGAGTATTTTTATACTCAGCAATAGCTTATTTTGCTGTCGCAAATAAGGGCAAGGACAAAGCAGCAGAGTGAGCTGCTGAATTGACGAGGACTTCGCTGATATTTTTGTACGGGTATTATTTTATATCCAATGTAATTTAGTTTGATGTAAATAAATATTGTTCTTATGTATTAATGTAAAGTTGAGCAGTTGTATTTATAAACTGCAATAGTATTATTATTGGATTTTATATATGTAAATTAAACTTGTGAATTTAAATTAGCTTTACTGAATGCAATGTTAGTGGAATTATTTTGAAATGGTTTGTTCTAGAAATTTTGAGTTGAATTTAGATTATTTAGAGGTTGGGAGTTGTGGAAATATTTATTGGAAGTGTTTTTACAGGCCTTTGAAGAACTATTTTCTCCAAATTCAAACAACACTCTGCCAAAATTTTTCTAAAATTTGTGGACAAATAAAAATGGACAAAAATTTTTACTAGTTGTGAAACTTCAATTAAATATTTTTAATTCCTACTAAAATGCTCACCACTTCTAAAATGCAAGAAAATAGTTTTAAAATCTCTTATAGGATACATAAGGAGCTATCGGTAGGTGAAATTCGGTAGTTCATTATGTATTCTACGGGATCATGTTATGCCTTACAGAGGGGTAAGGTGTGACAATCTCATGGTACCACATGTCACCCTATGAAATGACTAAATTACCCTTGTACTGTAATTTTGAGTTCTCAACCCAAAATAATTATTTCTCCTCTTCTAATTAATTTATATCAAATATAAATTAATTAATTAATCTCCATTAATTAATTTCTCACAATTAAATTCATATTTAAACACTTTACGTATAAATTTAACTTATACAATAAATCCAATAACCTAGATTTGGTTTCAAGCTATGCTAGGGACTTTGCAATCTAATTGCAAACCAAACTTATTTAATTAATCAATTAAACTCTTTAACTAATTAATTAAATCACATTTAACTTGGTGATTACTTGTGTATGTGTGTGACTCACTAGGCTCATTACTAATTGGCAATGAGATATGATATCAATTCTTAATATCATCAGAACCTTTTTCCTACCATAAATGATTTTCTCTAAATTATTTTAGGCTCCTCATAGACCATGGTTAACACCTAGCATAGCATGCCATGGCCACCCAATCCGTAATAAGAAATACCTTAAATGAACCTAGAATCATATGTTACCATGCACTAGAATCTCTTTGTTATAAAATCCCAATTTGAGCTAGAGTCATGGTTTATGCCAAACCCCATTTGCTATGAATATTATATTCTCTTTTAATTCCAATTATTGATTAAAATGATTTTCTCATCAGAAACTCTTTTCTGATTAAATCTGTCACACCCTACCCCTCTGTAAGGCATAACATGATCCCGTAGTATACCTAATGAATTACCAACTTCGTCTACTGATAACCCATTAAATACACTACAAGGGATTTTAAAACTTTTCTTACTTCTTTAACAGTGGTGGGCACTATTTACAGGTGTTAAAAATCTTTTTGAACTGAAGTGATAAACTAACACATTTGAATTATTTAGAATTTCTGTAAAAATTTTTGTCAGAGTGCCATCTATAGTTTGGACAAAACAATTCTTCAAAAACCTGTAAAAAGCACTTCAATATTTTTCTCAATCTCAAACTCCAACATAATTCAACACAATATGTTTTTCAACTCAAATCCACAATAATTTTTCAAAGACTGAGATAAAAGAAACACAGTACAAATTTTTCAAGCCAAAATACTCATAATTTACTTTACAACTTCAATGTACAATTTTAATTTACAACTGCTCAAAACCAAGAACAATATATACATACAGTGAACATACATTACAGTACAAAATACAAAATATGGTATACTCAATATACTCGATGATCTCTCAATGTAGTACTAGCAGCCTAGTCTGCTGCCCTGTCAGTCTGTCTACCTGCGACAGTAATGAAAAGCTACCGCTGAGTAAAATTTACTCAGTGGTGCACAATAACCATTTGAAATGCGATATATAAATCTTTTATTGATAATTCACAAATCAAATGATTCACAATTCCATTTCACATTTTACAAAATTCACCTAACACAAATTTGATCAAGTAATTGAATAATACCGTTTTGCAAATCAATAACACAATTCGATCAAATAACTAAATAATACCGTTTTGCAAATCAATAACACAATTTGATCAAATAACTGAATAATACAATTTTGCCAATCAATAACACAATTCGATCAAATAACTGAATAATACCGTTTTGCAAATCAATAACACAATTCGATCAAATAACTGAATAATTCAATGTTGCCAATCGATAACATAATTTAGGCCATGACACAATTTTTCACACACATGCCGTGTTGTACACCACGACAAGACACACTCACCCCAATAATCGAAATCAATGAGGGAGGAAGCTAGCTATATAATGAGTACTCATCCACACTCACTTCAGACTGGGAAGTCAATGAGGGAGGAACATAATCACACTCACCCCAGACTGATAAGTCAAAGAGAGAGGAATATATCAACAGTGTCATGCCAAATGTGAATCAAAACAATTTCAAATCACAATATTTCATACAAACCATAAATCACATTTTATCTCAAATTTTCCATTTGCAAAGTTGGCAATACAATAAGTTCTAAATAATATTCCCAAAACCAAAGCAATCAAAACTTATTCATAACTCATTTCTCTACATAAATTTGCTAGTAAAAGCAGTGAATATAAAAGTATTGTGCACGGACACAATTTAAAACTATAATGTTGAATTAAATTTTTAAGTAGAAAATGAGAAGTCAAACTTATTGTGCACAAACACAATTTAAAACATTAACGTACAAATAATCATAATTTATTTCAATTGAAAAATTCAAAAGAAATAAATATTGTGCACAAACCTCTAATAACTGTCTCTTGGCTCTGACTCAGTATTTCCTTCCCCTCCCTGAGTCTTTGCTAACTGAGAAACACAATTTGAAGTGTTTCAGTACTCATTTAAACTGTCTCTAACGATAATGCTTGATAATTAATTCACTGAATTCATTTATTCGCTTAGTCAACCTACTATGTCGACCTTTGGTACATTCTAGGTAATTTAGGTTTTAATGTCATTAATATGTCACATTCGATAGTCTTTTAGGGTTGGTACATGTTACCAAATTCATTTCCGTGTATACTGCATTTTCTTACGATTTGCTAGATTCTGGGATACTAGTTTCACCTAGCCGGACGACCTAGTTCCCTCGATTTTCGAGTTTCAGTCAAAACTACAAACTTGTAGATCTATGTCTTATTGCACGCGGGGCAAAATTTCTGGTCATTTCGAGTTATGTAGACCAAGTTATGGTCATTTTACTATTGCTGCTCAAATTACACCAAAATTGGTCACTTTAGGTCACTTTAGGTCATTTTAGATTCGGCCAGTTTTTGGACCCGAAATTATGCAAGCTGTGTGACTTACTTATGGTCATTTCTGGGCTTTGGCGTCTTCATAAGACTTGTATATATGGGTCTTAACTATTCATAGTTAAAATTTCAGGTCAATTGGACCTGTTTTGAGTGAGTTATGGCCTAAACACTAACTGCTGTCCAAATGGTCAGTTTTCAGGCCTCAATTGCACTTAATCCGGATTTGGTCATTTTGCAAGCTACCTTGCAAGCAGAATTTTGGTAAGCTTCCTTCATGAAATTTGGCACATTTTGTGCCTAGTTTCACCTCCAATTGGTTTCATACCAATTGGAGCCACACAATTAAAGTTATAGGTCTAAAACTCAAACTGCCTTATTGAAATTCTTGCATACACAGCAAGCATCACTTTTAACACTCACCAAACTTAACCTTCAAACCAGTTCTGGTTGTACCACAACCTAAACATAATTTATAACATATTATAGGTTATTTTGGAAGCTTACAATTACATTCAATGTGCACCAACAAGTGTAGAATTTGTCCAACTCAATTTACAACAATTCAATCACCGATTCATGCCCATTTACATGCCCAACTTCACATCATCATACATGCACTCAAACTATCATAACTCCTATCACAAATTAACATCATTATTCCATAAACCAAGCATGAATTCCAGCATTCCTCAAGAGTTAGCAAACTGCCACAATGGTACACTTACATTCCATTACATTCCAAGCTTTAAATCTCATTTTACATTTACATAAACTAAGTATACATTACCCAAACAATTTCCTACACAATATACATTTAATCAATCATTTAATTCACCATTTACAAACAAAAATAAACTGCCCTTAAAGAGTTTTCATGGCTGCCAAAAATAAACTTCACCATTAGAACATCAAACTCCAAAATTCTTCTCACAATTCAAGTACCCATAACCTCCTTACTAACTTTAATGAAGCGATAACCAAAAACTCAAACTTACCACTTTGGAAACTCTTCAAAACCTCTCCAAAACTTGGTCTTCTTGCTGCCTATCTAGTGCCCATGGTGTGGTGGTCAAGTTTAATGAAGAAACCTTAACCATTGGGAGCTTGGATCATGGACGCATGGAGGTTGGAGCTTAGACGGCCATGGGAGAATTTGGGAGCTTTTTGGCTTGGCCATGGGAAAGTTTGAGGAAGAAGATGGCTGTGCAGAAGTTAGTGGAAGATGACAGGTTTTTAATTGATTTACAAGGTGTCAGTGGTCCACTAATGTAGAAATAACATTAGTTTAATCAAAGATTTTATTTTCCCACATTAAACCCATAATTTTTGCTATTTACTTTATATACCACCAATTTAATTTTTCATTATATTTTCCAAGTGTAATATTATTTATTTTTAATGGACATTTAGGTCAAAAGACAACTCGGGGTGTCAAATGACCACAATGCCCCTGTTCGGGTTGCATTCCCGAATTTTCGGTAACACCGGGTTTTGTCCGTTTTTCGATTTCTCGCTTTTCTTTGTATTAATTATTTAATTTTTCTTTGATATTTCTAATGATATTTCTACTTCAATTGATGTTTCTTTAACTCCTAAAAATATTTTTCAGGGTTCCCCGTGGTCTAGGGCTAGTCAATGGTCTACGCCGTGACTTCCCGGTGCGGTTACCCATCGCTAGGGTTCTCGGCTCGCTTAACTTAGTTGCATTTCTTTACTATTATTTTTCCTTTATTTTTCTTGTATTTTCTTTTCTTGTATTTCATTATTTAATGTCTCCTCACTCATATCGAAGTGTAATTCTTGGCATTCTAGCTGTCCGGACAACACTGGTCACCGGAACAGTAGAACGCACTACCGAACTTAGGGGTGTTATAATTCTACCCCCCTTAAAACAAATTTCGTCCACGAAATTTTTCCCAATAGCCATCTTACAATAGTCATACGTTTATTTTCTCCTTTCTATATGATCGTATAATCTTCTTTCTCTCGAATTTGTATAAGACTTTTAACAATCTAATACAACATTTAATTTGTTTGTATAACACCAATCTTCTCTTACTATTGTCCTGTCTAATATTTCGATTCATGTTCCTTCTTGAATGACCCTTGAGGTCATGTTAGAATGATTTATCTAGTCATTGGTCCTCTGACCATTCTAGTCAATAGTCTTCCTCAAATTCGTTACATTTTTTTTTTTTATATCTAAACCAACTGTTCAAATTTTTACTTCCATAACTCCTTTTATCTGTCAATATTCTATAACTTACTTCCCTTTTGTACTAAATTATAACCTTTCGATATTCTAACTTTTGAGTTTTAACTCCCTAAGTAGGATTTTCAAACTTATTTCTAACAATTAAATTATGTCCTGGCATAACTATACCAAAACAGATGCCGTTGGCAACTATTCTCATCTTGGCGTATTATCGAGTAGCACGTAGCTCTATACAATAATCTCAAGTCAGTACTGTAATCTGCAGCTTACAGTACAAACATCAAGAACATTGCATAATTACTACGATACATCCCAATAAGTTAAATTTTTCGATATTTTATCCTTTTTGAATTTACTGATATTCGAATCTTATTCTGATTAACATATCCATTAACAATTACTAACAGTAGCATCCTTGCCCTCATCTAGAACAATTCTATTACTGCATCTTACTTTTACGTCCTCTTGCCTTACATTAAGTAGGCTCGCCAATTAGCTTTATAATTTATGGTGTGTTAGAAAATACTTTTCGCCGATAAACTCTTACAAAACTAATTTCACTTATTATCACAATCCTTATCTTAAAGGACTAATCACTAATGCATCAAAATTTATTCCCCTATAAAGGAATAACAATAGAATATATAGTTCTAACACTAACATAAAAGTATGCAAACTCCAGGTCAAACAATACATATATATATATCTTAGTTACTATTTGAGAAAGTACTAGCAATAATATCAAAAGTCTAAGTCTCTTCTCTCTGCCGTATAGCGTATACTCCAGCTGGAGCATCACCCTGTTCTGGCTGATTCACAGTACTCTGGCTTCTAGGTGTACTACCCCTACCTCTACCTTTGCCTCTTCTAACTGATGGTGAACTCTTTAGGGTAGAAACTTGGGTTGATCCCTTTGGTGCAGTAAATGATCCAGAACGACCTGGATTTACACAATCCCTAGCAAAATGGCCAGTATCTCCATAGTTAAAACATGCTCCTACGGCTCTATAACATACCCCACTATGTGGTTTACCACAAGTTTCACAAAGTCGATCTGACAGCGCATTCCTGGGTTTCTGTTGAGTTTGCTGATCGGAACGAGGTGGTTTCTGTCCATAAGATTTATCTCTATCGGACTTCTTATTATCTCTGTTGTATCCCCCAAAGTTTTTCCTCTTTCCAGTAAGACCACTAGAACTCTATTCTACTGACTTTCCCTCTTTTTTTGTCTTCTCTGATTTCTTTTTCTCAGGAGCGGCTTCAGATTCAATTCTTTCTAATTCTAGTGCTTGAGAAATAAGTTCAGAGAAGTTGTTATGTTTGAATCTGACCACTTGTAATCTGATACTAGGCTTCAAGCCGGTTTCAAACCTCTTACATCTCTCCCTACTAGTAGAAAGTAGACTTACTGCATAATGGCTCAGGCGGAAAAATTCCCTTTCATATTCAGCCACTGATCTACTCCCCTGTTTCAGACTTAGGAACTCTTGCAGTTTCTGATCTACATAAGCATCAGGGACATATTTTTGTCTGAATTCCCTGAGAAAGTCACTCCAGGTTAGCACTGGAGGTTCTACTGCATCGTGGGAATGGTTTTCCACGATCATAAGCATCCCCTACAAAGAAAGATACCGAGTATTCAAATCGAGCTCCTGCATGCGATCTGCAGTTTCTTGAATACCCTATCCATCCTTTCTAACCACTGATCTGCCTGTGGAGGATCTACTGTCCCCTTGAACTCTGCAGCCCCATATTTCATCAATTTGTCATATTGTCTAGCAGGAGACTGTGGTTGTACCACTGGTGTCTGTATTGGGGCTTGAGTAGGCACATTACCAGCCATTTGTTGGAACATTGCAGCCATCTGCTGAGCGAACTGAGCAGGGAACTGCGGTACTGCGGGGGCTGATGCTACTGAACCACTGACATTATGTAGGGCTGGGGCATCCCCTTGCACCTCAGCCTCTATAGATTGATCGACTGAACGATCACCCTCTTCCATAGTCAATGCGAGGATCTTAGACCTCCTAAACAATTAATACAAGGAGATTTCCTCCCGTTAGTGCATATTTATAATGTAATGTACTGTATGTATCAAACAATGATATTGAGCAGTTGTACTATGAAGAAAGAATATTCAAACAACATGTGAAAACAGAATTTAAAAACTTTGCTCTGATACCACTAAAACATGTCAAACCCTACCCCTCTGTAAGGCATAACATGATCTCGTAGTATACCTAATGAATTACCAGCTTCGTCTACTGATAACCCATTAAATACACTACAAGGGATTTTAAAACTTTTCTTACTTCTTTAATAGTGGTGGGCACTATTTACGGGTGTTAAAAACCTTTTTGAACTGAAGTGATAGAACTAACACATTTGAATTATTTGGAATTTTTGTAAAAATTTTTGTCAAAGTGCCATCTATATTTTGGACAAAACAATTCTTCAAAAACCAGTAAAAAGCACTTCAATGTTTTTCTCAATCTCAAACTCCAACATAATTCAACACAATATGTTTTTCAACTCAAATCCACAATAATTTTTCAAAGACTGAGATAAAAGAAATACAGAACAAATTTTTCAAGCCAAAATATTCATAATTTACTTTACAACTTCAATGTACAATTTTAATTTACAACTGCTCAAAACCAAGAACAATATATACATACAGTGAACATACATTACAGTACAAAATACAAAATATGGTATACTCAATATACCCGATGATCTCTCAATGTAGTACTAGCAGCCTAGTCTGCTGCCCTGTCAGTCTGTCTACCTGCGACAGCAATGAAAAGCTATCGCTAAATAAAATTTACTCAGTGGTGAACAATAACCATTTGAAATGCGATATATAAATCTTTTATTGACAATTCACAAATCAAATGATTCACAATTCCATTTCACAATTTACAAAATTCACCTAACACAAATTTGATCAAGTAATTGAATAATACCGTTTTGCAAATCAATAACACAATTCGTTCAAATAACTGAATAATACTGTTTTGCAAATCAATAACACAATTCGATCAAATAACTGAATAATACAATTTTGCCAATCAATAACACAATTCGATCAAATAACTGAATAATACCGTTTTGCAAATCAATAACACAATTCGATCAAATAACTGAATAATACAATGTTGCCAATCGATAACATAATTTAGGCCATGACACAATTTTTCACACACATGCCGTGTTGTACACCACGACAAGACACACTCACCCCAATAATTGAAATCAATGAGGGAGGAAGCTAGCTATATAATGAGTACTCATCCACACTCACCTCAGACTGGGAAGTCAATGAGGGAGGAACATAATCACACTCACCCCAGACTGATAAGTCAAAGAGGGAGGAATATATCAACAGTGTCATGCCAAATGTGAATCAAAACAATTTCAAATCACAATATTTCATACAAACCATAAATCACATTTTATCTCAAAATTTCCATTTGCAAAGTTGGCAATACAATAAGTTCCAAATAATATTCCCAAAACCAAAGCAATCAAAACTTATTCATAACTCATTTCTCTACATAAATTTGCTAGTAAAAGCAATGAATTTAAAAGTATTGTGCACGGACACAATTTAAAACTATAATGATGAATTAAATTTTTAAGCAGAAAATGAGAAGTCAAACTTATTGTGCACAAACACAATTTAAAACAATAACGTACAAATAATCATAATTTATTTCAATTGAAAAATTCAAAAGAAATAAATATTGTGCACAAACCTCTAATAACTATCTCTTGGCTCTGACTCAGTATTTCCTTCCCCTCCCTGAGTCTTTGCTAACTGAGAAACACAATTTGAAGTGTTTCAGTACTCATTTAAACTGTCTCTAACGATAATGCTTGATAATTAACTCACTGAATTCATTTATTCGCTTAATCAACCTACTATGTCGACCCTTGGTACATTCTAGGTAATTTAGGTTTTAATTTCATTAATATGTCACATTCAATAGTCTTTTAGGGTTGGTACATGCTACCAAATTCATTTCCGTGTATACTGCATTTTCTTGCGATTTGCTGGATTCTAGGATACTAGTTTGACCTAGCCGGACGACCTAGTTCCCTCGATTTTAGGGTCTCGGTCAAAACTACAAACTTGTAGACCTAAGTCTTATTGCACACGGGGTAAAATTTCAGGTCATTCCGAGTTATGTAGACCAAGTTATGGTCATTTTACTATTGTTGCTCAAATTGCACCAAAATTGGTCACTTTAGGTCATTTTAGGTTCGGCCAGTTTTTGGACAAGCAATTGTGCAAGCTGTTTGACTTACTTATGGTCATTTATGGGCTTTGGTGTCTTCATAAGACTTGTAGATATGGGTCTTAACTATTCATGGGTAAAATTTCAGGTCAATTGGACCTGTTTTGAGTGAGTTATGGCCTAGACACTAACTGCTGCCCAAATGGTCAGTTTTCAGGCCTCAATTGCACTTAATCCGGATTTGGTCATTTTTCAAGCTACCTTGCAAGCAGAATTTTGGTAAGCTTCCTTCATGAAAGTTGGCACATTTTGTGCCTAGTTTCACCTTCAATTTGTCTCATACCAATTGGAGCCACACAATTAAAGTTATAGGCCTAAAACTCAAACTGCCTTATTGAACTTCTTGCATACACATCAAGCATCACTTTTAACACTCACCAAACTTAACCTTCAAACCAATTCTGGTTGTACCACAACCTAAACATAATTTATAACATATTATAGGTCATTTTGGCAGCTTACAATTACATTCAATGTGCACCAACAAGTGCAGAATTTGTCCAACTCAATTTACAACAATTCAATCGCCAATTCATGCCCATTTACATGCCCAACTTCACATCATCATACATGCACTCAAACTGTCATAACTCCTATCACAAATTAACATCATTATTCCATAAACCAAGCATGAATTCAAGCATTCCTCAAGAGTTAGCAAATTGCCACAATGGTACACTTACATTCTATTACTTTCCAAGCTTTAAATCTCATTTTACATTTACATATACTAATTATACATTACCCAAACAATTTCCTACACAATATACATTTAATCAATCATTTAATTCACCATTTACAAGCAAAAATAAACTGCCCTTAAAGAGTTTTCATGGCTGCCAAAAATAAACATCACCATTAGAACATCAAACTCCAAAATTCTTCTCACAATTCAAATACCCATAACCTCCTTACTAACTTTAATGAAGCACTAACCAAAAACTCAAACTTACCACTTTGGAAACTCTTCAAAACCTCTCCAAAACTTGGTCTTCTTGCTGCCTATCTACTGCCCATGGTGTGGTGGTCAAGTTTAATGAAGAAAACTTAACCATTGGGAGCTTGGATCATGGACGCATGGAGGTTGGAGCTTGGACGGCCATGGGAGAATTTGGGAGCTTTTTGGCTTGGCCATGGGAAAGTTTGAGGAAGAAGATGGCTGTGCAGAAGTTAGTGGAAGATGATAGGTTTTTAATTGATTTACAAGGTGTTAGTGGTCCACTAATGTAGAAATAACATTAGCTTAATCAAAGATTTTATTTTCCCACATTAAACCCATAATTTTTGCTATTTACTTTATATACCACCAATTTAATTTTTCATTATATTTTTTAAGTGTAATATTATTTATTTTTAATGGACATTTAGGTCAAAAGACAACTCGGGGTGTCAAATGACCACAATGCCCCTGTTCGGGTTGCATTCCCGATTTTTCGGTAACACCGGGTTTTGTCCGTTTTTCAATTTCTCGCTTTTCTTTGTATTAATTATTTAATTTTTCTTTGATATTTCTAATGATATTTCTACTTCAATTGATGTCTCTTTAACTCCTAAAAATATTTTTCAGGGTTTCCCGCGGTCCAGGGCTAGTTAATGGTCCACGCCGTGACTTCCCAGTGCGGTCAACCATCGCTAGGGTTCTCGGCTCACTTAACTTAGTTGCATTTCTTTACTATTATTTTTCCTTTATTTTTCTTGTATTTTATTATTTAATGTCTCCTCACTCATATCGAAGCGTAGTTCTAGGCATTCTAGCTGTCTGGACAACACTGGTCACCGGAACAGTAGAACGCACTATCAAACTTAGGGGTGTTACAAAATCTGTCTATCCTGGCCAGGAACTTGAAACATCAAGAGTAATTAAATGAACATAGGATTTTATCCCTATTTACATAGGGTAACGGATTCCATCTTGATCAACACCTACCTCCATATATAACTAGTAGGAGCCAACACATGCCCATATACCCATGCACAGTACAAGTATGAAAGCAGTATCAAACTTAAACCACCTATATACAAGATAACTGTGTTAGCTCAGGTCTAAAGATTATATGCACTGATATGATTTATGAAAATGCATTGACAAGAGTAAACTCCACGTGTTTGTCATAAGTGTCACTAGTTCGGCCTACTTGTCATGCATAAGTGCCTATCATGTTTGTTATATGCCATAAGACTCACCATTCCATCTTATTTACATCTTATATAAATAACTTGTGAATAAACATGATTACAATCTTTTTGGATAAGTCATGTCCTTATTGTGAAGTATCCTCGATTGTGAACCAATTTATGATGCTTTATGCTAGAAATACTTTCACTCATATTCTCAACAACTTAAGAATAGAATTTCTAACAAAATATCAATGGACCTTTTCTATTATACATAAATATATTATGCAAATGAAAAAGTGAAATTGCCTTTTATTAATAAAACATGTACAAGATACATACTAAATGATATGCTCTAGGGCATACCACTAACAAGCCACCCTTTCTATGTTAAGACACTTCCTAGACATGTGCCCTCTTAACCACACCTGCAGCATTGGGAGGTTCCAAACCTACAAACTCCTCGATAAGCCTTCGCACATATGACACTATCAGAGATATCCAAACCTAAACTAGATCTGCTTCCCATCCCAAAGCTTGACTTGATTCTATTCTATAACTTATTCTTTTTTTACTTCTTGCTAAATTTCTATCCTTTATCTTCTTTAGTTTCGGATGAGGAAACAATCTTGGTTAAGTGATTGAACCTCCCTGCATCCATAACTTTAGGAATTGCGAATTGCTCGACTTTTATAATTTTCAACTTTAGACTCTCTTTAATATAGCCCCAGCCACCATTTTTCTTGCAGCATCTACTATGAAATCGGAGCTGTCGGTTTTTGTAGCCAAAATCAATGAGAAGTATCTGGAGTGCAACCTCTAAGTGTACATCTTTGCTTTCTTCTTATCCATATCATACTCCTACCCCAAATACTGCAGAAGGTTAACAAACTTGTCTATATACTCATCAACACTCATATAAGTAATCTACCTCAATTACTCAAACTCCACCACCTTTAGTACTTTAGAGCTTTCCATGAAAGCCTAATTAGTAAACTCTATCACAAACTTGTACCAGGTTATAATGTTGCCTTATCAATAATATAGGACTTATACTAATCCTCTGCCTTTTTACATTTTAAGATAAAGTCAGCCATCTAAATGGCTCTACTATCACTGGTGTCTAATTCATTAGCTATTATTTTGACCGCCTTATCATACTTGAAAAGATCATCTCCTTCCTTGTACTTAGGAACATTCAGCTTTAAGTAGTCCATCATCCTTGCTTTACCTCGACTACTTGTCCCAGTTTATTATGTAGGAACTGTAGGGGCTACAGGGGGTGATGGTACTTACTCTCCTATAACTCCCTCCATGTGATTTTGAGTTCCCATTATAGTTGAAGAACTTTGGGGTACTGCTATGGAGTTTACTTAGGATATGGGTTGGGTTGTACGGTGGGAAGTTGTAACATCCCCATTGTACGTGTTCTGTACATTCTATTGCTCCAGTAGCCAAATATCAGTCTAGGCAAGTCAGGATGTCTGGAACTACACTTCGGTGATAGTGAACAGACATATAATGATGAAACAAATAAAAAGAAAATATAAGAAAAATCAAAGAAAAATGAAAAAGAGAGAAAATGAAGCTAAGTTAAACGAGCCCACACTGCAGCGATGGGTGACTGCACTGGGAAGGCCGTTGCCGACCCCAGGACTGTAGGAAACCCTCAGAATTTAATTTTGAGACATAAATAAGGGTTTATTGAAATGTAATTAACACTAGAAATATCAAAGAAAAATTAATAAATTAGTACAAAGAAAAACAAAAAATCAAGAAATAGACAAAAATCGGAATTGCAGAAAAATCGGGAATATAATCCGAAGTGGGGCATTTTTGTCATTTGACACCTAGAGTTGCCTTTCGACCTCAATCTCCATTAAAAATAAATGATATTACACTTAGAAAATGTCATGAAAAAATTAAAATAGGATAAAATGTATAAATAGTAAAAGAATTTAGCTAAATGTGCAAATAGTGGAACTTTAACTAATTAACCATTAAACTGTTACATAGTGCTCCACTAACTCCTAATTTGGGACAGCTATACAAGTCATTTGTGGACAGAAAACCATCATCTTCAACCTTGAGAAATAACCAGCAAAGAGAAACTCACCATGGAAACTACCATGGCCGCCCCACATGCAACCTCCATGGGTGCATGATTAAGCCATCATTTTCACTTAGTTCCTTCATTAAAGCTTGCCTATTCACCTTGGGAAAGATATTGGCAACAAGAAAAACAGGATTTGGTGAAGTTTTGATAAGCTTCAAAAGTGGTAAGTGTCCAAAACCTCTCCCTTGCTTTAGTAAACCTTGTGTTTAGGTTGAAATGAGTATTTTAGTGAAGAGAAATGAAGAAAACATTGAGAAATGAAATGGTCCATTTTTGGCAGCCATGAATATGCATTGCATTTGAATTTTTCTTACCTCTAGTGGATGGAAATTAAGGTTGATTAACTTAAATGGAAGATGTAGTAAGTTAAAATTTAAATATGTGCATGCAGTGCTTGAATTAAGGGTGTGAAATGAAACCTTAATGCTTTGGGCAAACTGTTATATTTGACAGCCTATTAAATTATGAATTTGTGTGTGAATATGAAGTTTATTAATGAAATATGATAGTATTAAATTGTGGGCAGCATGTGTAAGTGATATTGAAGTATGAGTATGTTGAAATGTATGTGTAATATTGACATTGAGATATATTGAATTTTGATGGAAGTGAATGTTGAACTTAATGGTGAATTGTGTGCATTGAGCATTTGAATGTTCTGCCCAAAAATTGTTGATAGAATTTTGTACAATATATATATGAAAGTGTCATTCATTGAATATAGAAGTAATGAGGAGGAGAAGGAATATCAAATTGGAAGTGTATGTGTTTTGTGCAAGTTGTGTATTGATGGCAGTACCTAAATTAGGTCATAAGTGCCAAACTGTAAACCCAATTGGTATGAGGCAAATGGGAGGTGAAACTAGACACCAAATAGGCTAACTTTCATGGAGAAATGTTGCCAAAATTCTGCCTAGAAACTGACCTTAAAAATGACCGAATCCAGAATAGTAACCTTGCAACCCAGATTTTTTACTATATGAATAGTAATCATTAGGATGACCATAACACACTCAAACCAGGTCCAATTGACCTGAAATTTTTACCATGGTTAGCTTAGATATAGAGCTACAATTCTTATGAAGACACCAAAGCTCAGAAATGACCATAACCAAGTCAAATAGCTGGAATAAATTCGGGTATCAAAACTACCAGAACTAAAAGTGACCTAAAATTGACCAAATTTTGCACTAAAGGTGCAATCTGTCCAACTTTAGTAAATTGACCATATCTTGGTTTATACAACTCAGAATGACCTGAAATTTTGCCCCGCGTGCAATAAGACATAGAGCTACAATATTTTTTTGTTTGACCAGAAGCTAGAAAGCAAGAGAAATAGGACTTTAAGCTAGACCAATCTAGCACACTAAAAATTGAGAATTTGACATTTACATACAATGATGCTTAAAGCACTTTGGCAATGAATGCCAACTTGTAAGAATGGTAAATTGCACTATATTGGCAGCATATTGAATTACAATATGCGACATGTTGATGCTAGAAACAACTTATCCATAGTACCTAAAAAGGTCAACATATGCATTGACTTATGAATTACATAATAGTTAGTAAACTCTAAAGATTGAAGAATTAAACAATTAATTTATAATGTGCCCTAGTTTGCCTAGTTGACCAGTTTGGATAGGTTGGCATACCAATAGGATTCTGACAGTTATTTTGTAAATGGCTTCATGCCATACTGTGTTTTTACGGCTTATTATGCCGCATTGTGACTTTAATAGCCTACGACTATATATATTGTGCATTTATTATTGGCTTATCGCCAGATTGACTATATGGCTTTTTAGCCACACTATTTGCACATCGGGAGACACTTTGTGACTGACGGTGTGATGGCCTGAGGTACTAGGTACCTAGTGCCAGTATATCCGTTTATCCAGTCTGGTTAGTATATAGGCTACACGGGCAGTAATTCAAGTACTATTAAATTCAAATAGCTAAATCCACTCTACTGACATACAGCACTACCAAAAATTAGCAAATATTGAAATGTTAGCAAACAAAAGTAGAATCAGCAACTGTAAAGTATATCGATGTTATAAATTCGTAAACACTTTATTTACTTTATTTTATTGTATATTTCTTTATATTTGGCACCACTAAGCAAAATTGCTTAGCGCGTTGCTTTTGTAATTCGTAGGTATTAGAGACACAGCTGGGGAGCCCAGTAGACCTACGATCGGGTGAGACATCAGATCTGAAGAGGAGTCCAGAGTCATCTACACTGCATTGCATACATGGTAGGACTTAGGGTATCTTGTATTTTATACTTTTGTTGTTTATTTGAAATTTGGCCCTGTATTTTGTAATATTATGAAAGCTCTAAAGTTTGTAATATCTTGTACATATTAAATAACATGGAGATTTTCTAGATATATTTGAATTATTATGGACTGTATTATGGAACTGTTTAATGACTGTAAAAGTATATTGACTTTACTAAGAAATAGAAACTGTGAAATATCTGAGATTTTGATATTATCATAGTAAACTGCTTTCAATTGGTTTGGAAGGACAGTTTGTCCGAAATGCAGACGGCACCTTGCCAAATTTTTATTACCATTTTTGAAACACTGATTTTATCAAAGTATGAAAATAGTATCAGTATGATATGAATATTACATAAAAGACTTCTTAAAATCTAATTGAGTTTAGGAAATGAAATAATCACAGACTAGGTGTTCTGGCACTGCGTGTAGCACGCCTTGCTCGGCTATACTGTAGACGGGTGAGGGGTGTTTCATTTAGTGGTATCAGAGCATGGTTTAGGCGTTTCTAAACCTAGATAGTTTGCATATCATGCATTGCATTGTAAGTGTTAAGATGAGTCGAATGCAGATCTTTTGATTTGATTTGTTATTTTGATCAGAAGATGGACTCCACATCATAGAGAGGGGTCGATGAGGAAGTGGAAAGTCATGCTCTATCTATGACTGAACCAGGAGACAGGAGGGAACCTGCTCCACTAGTACTAGATGTAGCAGCCAGATTTTAGCAAATGGCTGAAATCTTTAGACAGATGACAGGAGTTATGCCACCACCACCACCTCCAAATCAAAAATCTCATATGGAGAGACTCAGGAAATTCGGAGTAGTGGATTTTCTGGGCAAAAGGGAAGATGATTCTGTCATAGCTGAAAACTAGTTGGACAGAACTTGAAGAGTCTTGAAACAACTTCATTGTACTCCAGAGCAGAATTTGGAAGCTGCTGTATCACTACTGCAAGATGATGCATACCAGTGGTGGGATACAGTAACTAGTGAGGTGCCACTAGAACAGATAACATAGGATTTCTTTCTCACTGAGTTCAGAAAGAAGTATGTGAGCAGTGTATACCTTGAAGAGAAGAGAAGGGAGTTTATCACCCTACGCCAGAGACAATTAACAGTAGCTGAATATGAAAGAGAATTTATCAGACTGAGCCGCTCTGGGCGGGAAATAGTCCCTAATGCAGCAGAGAGATGCAAGAGATTTGAGGAAGGACTCAATGATAACATTAGAATAATGATTACAGCCTTGGGGATTACAGAGTTTGCCAAGTTAGTGGAAGTTGTACTGAAGGTTAAAAAAGTTAGAATGAATGAGCAGAACAGAAGGGACAGACAGCAGAAAAGAGGTCAGGGTCAGACCGCCACATCTTCTGCCCCTAGTAAGAAATTCAGAGGTTCGCCTACTCAGAGTTTTAGTACAGCACCAAGTCAGGGTTAGTCACAGAGGCCCAAATCTCAGTTTGCACCAAGGAGAGGCCAGTCCACCCCTTCAATGGCAAGCTCTCTAGGGATAGGATACAGGGGACTAGCCCCAACAGTATTTGTTGTAGGAACGGAAGCGTGAAAAACACAAGTTTATACCATTGAATTCAAAAATTTTCACCTAGGGTCACATGCATCATGCAAGATTTATTTGTATCTATTTGATTTCAATGATAAAGAACATATTAAAACTCTTTTAATATGTTTTTGGATCTGTATTTGCTATTTAAGATTTTAAAATTAATCAGATTAATTTTAGAACCCTAGATTAAATCAAGAACGATTACACTAACCTCTTGATGCACTACAGCGTGTCTGCGCCTTTGAGATTCGTCTTCAGGACACCAGATGTTGTCCCTCTAGCTTGTCCACACCAAGAACACCTATGGCAGCCCTTGAATAGCTTCTAAAGCTTTTTCTATTAATTAGAAAATCAAGTTCTGCCTTTTAAGAGATTAAAGATGTAAACAGGACACTAGAAACATTTCCTAGTGTTCTTAATTCAAGAGATTGATGGCTAATCTCTTTGAATTGATAAAAGATGAAGAAGAAGAGATAAAAACCCTCAAAGTGGCGTGACAAAGGAGTGTAGCTGCTGGTTGTATTTTATTTTCTCATAACAACACTTAGCTAGGTTAACACATTAAACCCTTGCCACATGTCACCCTTTGATTAGCTCTAGGTTTAAGTGACCTAATCACATTGTGCCAAGTGTCAAACCTATATTTAATCTTGATTTTAATCATCTTACATGATTAAAAAACATTTGGCAAGCTTATGTGTAATCCCATGTGTCACCATCTCATGGTGCCACGTGTCACACTGCAAAATGACCAAAATGCCCCTATGTCTTAATTTCGAGTTCTCAACCCAAAATAATTATTTTTCTTCTTCTAATTAATTTATATCAAATATAAATTAATTAATTAATCTCTATTAATTAATTTCTCATTAATTAAATTCATATTTAAACACTTTAAATATAAATTTAACTTATATTATACATCCAATAATCTAGATTTGGTTTCAAGTCATGCTAGGGACTTTGCAATCTAATTGCAAACCAAACCTATTTAATTAATCAATTAAACTCTTTAATTAATTAATTAAATCATATTTAATTAGGTGATAACTTGTGTATGTGTGTGACTTACTAGGCTCATCACTAATTGTCAATGAGACATGATATCAACTCTTAATATCATTAGAACTCTTTCTTACCATAAATGATTTCTCTAAATCATTTTATGCACCTCATAGACCATGGTTAACACCTAGCATAGCATGCCATGGCCACCCAATTAGTAATAAGGTTTACCTTAAATGAACCTATAATCATATGTTACCATGCACTAGAATATCTCTGTTACAAAATCCTAACTCAAGCTGGAGTCATGGTTTATGTCAAACTCCATTTGCTTTGAATATTATGTTCTCTTTTAATTCCAGTTCTTGATTAAAAAGATTTTGTCATCAGAAACTCTTTTCTGAATAAATCTATCTGTCCTGGCCAGGAACTTGAAACATCAAGAACAATTAAATGAACATAGGATTTTATCTCTATTTACTTAGAGGAACAGATTCCATCTTGATCAACACCTACCTCCATATATAACTAGTAGGAGCCAACACATGCCCATATACCCATACACAGTACAAGTATGAAAGCAGTATCAAACTCAAACTACCTATATACAAGATAACTGTGCTATCTCAGGTCTAAAGATTATATGCACTGATATGATTTATGACAAAACATTGACAAGAGTAAACTCCATGTGCTTATCATAAGTGTAACTGGTTCGGCCTACTTATCATGTATAAGTGCCTATCATGTTTGTTATATGGCATGAGACTCACCATTCCATCTTATTTATATCTCATATAAATAACCTGGGAACAAACATGAATACAATCTTTCTGGATAAGTCATGTCCTTATTATGAAGTATCCTTGATTGTGAACCTATTTATGATACTTTGTGCTAGAAATATTGTCACTCATATTCTTAACAACTTAAGAATAATATTTCTAACAAAATATCAATGGACCTTTTCTGTTACACATAAATATATTATGTAAACGGAAAAGTGGTAATGCCTTTTATTAATAAAATATGTACAAGATACATACTAAATGATATGCTCTAGGGCATACTACTAACAATCTCCCACTAGCACTAGAGCCATTCATTACAATACCTTAGACCCATCTTCTCAAGATGTCAGTCTAACTGAGCTTGTGACAAAGGCTTAGTGCATGGATCAGCTGAATTTTTTCAGCTGATATTATTTTTCTGCATGGCTATATCGCCTTTGCCCAACTATATGTCTGATAATGTGGTAGTGCCTTTCTATGTATTTGGATTTTGGGTGAGACCTTAGTTCCTTAGCCTGTATGACTGCTCCATTGTTGTCACAGTGTAGTGGAACTGGTGACTCAATGGAAGGAACTACTGTAAGTTCTGTCACGAACTTTTTATCCAAACAGCTTCCTTTGCAGCATCTGATGCAGCAATATACTCAGCCTCTGTAGTGGAATCTGCAGTCGTGCTCTGTTTGGAACTCTTCCAACTGACTGCACCTCCATTACAAATGAACACATATCTAGAGTTAGACTTTCTATCATCAATATTTGATTGGAAATCAGAATCAGTATAACCATCCAATTGCAAGTCTCCACCTCCATAAATCAAGAATAAATCCTTAGTTCTTCTCAAGTAATTAAGGATATTCTTGACAGCTATCCAGTGCTCCAAACCTGGATTGCATTGATACCTGCTAGTCAAACTAACAGCATATGCGATATCCGGCCTAGTACACAACATTGCATACATTATACTTCCAATAGCCGAAGCACATGGAATCCTGGCCATCTTATCTCTTTCTTCAGGTGTCTTTGGAGACATCTCTTTAGAAAGATGGATACCATGTCTCACTAGTAACAATCCTCTCTTGGAATCAAGCATGTTAAACCTCTTTAACACCTTTTCCAAGTATAGACTTTGGGATAAACAAATTATTCGTTTCGCACTATCTCTATAGATGCGAATCCCAAGAATATAGGTTGCCTCCCCTAAGTCTTTTCATGGAGAATGTATTTGACAACCATACCTTTATAGTCGTCAACATACCTGTGTCATTACCCATCAACAGTATGTCATCCACATATAAGACAAGGAAAGTGATAACACTGTCACTAACCTTCTTATATACACATGGCTCATCCTCATTTTTGATAAAACCAAAGGATTTAATGGCTTCATCAAAACGGATGTTCCAACTCCTCGAAGCTTGTTTCAACCCATAAATAGATCGCTTTAGCTTGCATACCTTGGAACCATCTTGGGATTCAAAACCCTTAGGTTGTTCCATGAAAATGTTTTCTTCAATGTATCCATTGAGAAAAGTTGTTTTGACATCCATCTGCCAAATCTCATAATCATAGTACATAGCTATTGCTAATAAAATCCAAATTGATTTAAGCATGGCAACAGGCGAGAAAGTCTCCTCATAGTCGATTCCTTGCCTTTAGCGAAACCCTTTCGCTACTAGCCTTGCTTTATAGGTCTCTACCTTTCCATCAGAACCAATTTTCTTCTTGAAAACCCATTTGTTCCTTATAGGTACAATACCTTCAGGTGGATCAACAAGATCCAAAACTTGATTCTTATACATGGAATCAATCTCGGATTTCATAGCATCAATCCATTTTGAAGAGTCTATATCTGATATAGCTTCTTCATAGGTAAGTGGATCATCTCCATGATCTACTTCTTCATGAGTAGACAACTCTTGTTCTTCTTCATGAAGAAAACCATATCTCACTGGTGGGTGAGATACGCTGGTTGTTCTACGAGGAACATCTGTAGATGTTTCATCAATGGGTATAGGTTGACTAGATGGATCTATATCCATCTGATCTATTGGTTGGTCAGAATTCTCCAATTCTAACTCTATTTGCCTTCCTTTGCCTCCTTCTTGAACAAACTGTTGTTCAAGAAATGTGGCATCTCTACTTATCACAACCTTTTGTGAAGTAGGCAAATAAAAATAATATCCAAAACTATCTTTTGGATATCCAACAAATCGACCCTTTTACGATCCGGTCTCCAATTTATCGGTGTTGACTTTTTGATATAAGCTGGGCAACCCCAAATCTTAACATGCTTAAGACTTGGTTTTCTTCCATGCCATATCTCATAAGGTGTGGAAGAAACTGATTTTGATGGAATTCTATTCAGAATATACAAAGCTGATTCTAATGCAAATCCCCAAAAGGAGATTGGCATATCAGTATAGCTCATCATACTACGTACCATATCCAATAGGGTACGATTTCTCCTTTAAGATACACCATTTAGCTGTGGCGTTCCTGGAGGAGTCAGCTGAGAAACAATGCCATGCTCTCTCAAGTATTCATCAAATTCAGTACTCAAATATTCACCTCCACGATCTGATCGAAGAGATTTAATACTCTTTCTGTTTGATTTTCTACTTGATTTAAATTCTTTGAACTTTTCAAAAGATTCATGTTTGTATTTCATCAAATACAAATACCCAAACCTTGATTTATCATCAGTAAAGGTAATAAAATAATGAAAGCCCCCTCTAGCCATTTCTTTAAATGGACCACATACATCACTATGTATTAGCTCCAAAATATTTTCAGCTCTTAGCCCTTGTCCAACAAAGGGTGATCTAGTCATTTTGCCCTAAAGGCAAGATTCACAAGTTGGAGTAGGCTCAGAGCCCAATGAGGATAGAATCCCCATTCTCTCCAATTTTGTAATCCTATCTTCTGCAACATGACATAACCTTAAGTGCCAAATATATTTTGAACTTGAGTTGTTTTTCACCACGGCATTGCTTTCATTTAGATTGCTATACTCTGGCCAGTAGAAACACTTTCTTACTGGTAATGGAAACACTTTCTTATTGGCAATGGAAACACTTTCCTGTTGGCAATGGAAACACTTTCCTTTGCCTTCATCAGCTTTAGTCTTCCTTTTCTGTTTAGCTATTTTCTTAGAAGGACCTGGAATCTGAGGTTTCTTTTTCTTGTTGCCCTTATTCTTGTTGGACTTTCCAGTGGAAGAAGATGCAACCAAAGCTACCTCTTTTCCTTTATTGCCTGGCATATTCTTTTGGGCAATAACCAGCATGTTGAGTAAACCAGCTAAGGTGCATTCCTGTTGAGTCATATGGAAATTTGTCACAAAATTTCCCAAAAGACCCAGGAAGGGACTGAAGGATCAAATCCGTCTGTAGTTGGAAATCCTTGTTGAAGTCAAGATATTCCAACTGCTCAATCAGCCGAATCATCTTGTGGACATGATCCCCAACATTCTGTCCCTCAGATATCCTCATGCGGAACAGCTGCATAGATATCTCATACCTAGCATTCCTGCTGTGCTCACCATACAACTCTTGTAGGTGAAAGAGGATCTCACTCGCACTCTGCATGTTCTCTTGTTGCTTCTGTAACTCATTACTCATGGAAGCAAGCATGTAACACTTAGCTCTCATATCATGCTCCTTCCACTTGTCCAAAGTTTCATATTCCTCTTGTGTGGCCTCTGGAGGTAAGGGACCAGGAACATTTGAATCTAGAACATATCCTATATGTTCAAGGTTTAGGACAAGTTTCAAATTTCTTAGCCAATC